>NW_010363979.1:561318-611317 GCF_000414095.1 Morus notabilis | reverse complement strand
TATGGAGCGAGAGAGGGGAGAAAAATATATATAAAAAAAAGAAACAAACATATATATATATATATATATATATATATATATTCAACCAAAAGCAAGCGAGATCGGATCAACTAATGACAAAGGTTTACGTGCTAAGAATGGAAATGAGGGAATTATTTATTAGGAATCTATGAATAAGTGGTTTGTGTAAGGTTTTATGTGTATGCTAAGAGAAAAGTGTGCTCAGAAAAAAGTGTAGAGACAAAGTGTCTCTTTTTGAGAGAGAGATAAAGAAAAGTGAGGAGAGAGATAGACAATGATGTAAGGAATTTTGGATAAAAAGAGAAAATTTGGTAAGTGTATAATTCTAAAACTGTTAGTGAATTTTTCTCTCTTTTCTGTGGACGTAAGTAAATTTTTCCGGACTATCTAAATCTTTATCTTCTCTATTTTTCGGTTATTTTTGTTTGAGTTTATTTTTATGCTGCGTGTGTGTGGATGTGTGTTTCCTAACAGATTCGACAGTTTTTAGGCATTTAGAATGATGTGTGTAATACATTTGTGATGTGTCTAGTATGCCTTTGAGGCTTAAGGAAGGCTTCCTTCTATAGTTAGGCATGTCCATTACTCCTAGTTTCTTGCTTAAGTAGAAGCTTTCCTTCTATCAATTTGATTACAAGGAAGGATCCTTGTAAAATTCGGATCCTAATTGGTCATAAGGGCTGTGTTGATTGCAATTTGGTAACTCTCTAAAATCTTAGAATGGTAGATTCCACGGAAGATATACGGGTTGTTCTTTTCCATTTTTAAGTTAGGGTGACTTGAATGATGATCTTGAGTTTAGTTTGAGTTATAACTTGAGTTTGTATTTGAATGTGCACATTTGAGTTATGATTTGAATTGAGAATCTATTTGAGTTTGTATTTGAATTGGTAAAAACTTAAATTTGTATTTAGATAGTATTTTAATAAAAACTCAATGTGATGAAAAATTTTAATAAGGTATATGAGTGGGGTTTTATTCGTCTTTTCATTGTGAATTCATATAAAAAAAAAATCATCCCAATCAAAATTAAAACGAAAAAGTTATGACATTTTTAAGAATAGAAAAAATATTGTTCATTAACCTGAGTTCGAGTTTATGAACTTGAGTTAAAGGGGAAACTTGAACTTGAGTTTAGCCTCAAATTCGAGTTCGAACTCGAGTTCAAACTCAAATTTTATAAAAAAAACGTAAACTTGAATTAAATTATAACTCGTATTCAAACTTTTTCTGAATTTTATTGCAAAAGAACAACCCCATATTCTCATAATATTTTGAGTAGTAGTCAACAGATCCGCTCTATCGTACAGTCGTATATATAGTCGATTCCAAGTGCTACAATCGTTCTAGCTGAAGCCTTTCTGATCAGTTGACACGTGGACAATAAAGAATGAGGTATAAAACCGTGCACCAACAATGCTAATTGTTGATAGGTCACCGAGATGATGTCGAGCTTAATTACCTTGTTGGTGACAACTTAACCCGTTCTGTACTAATTTACTCGGTTATTTATTGGATGTTTATTTCATGTATTCGTCTATAAATTTGAATCATAATTTATAATTCTCTGTAGTGTTTTTCTCTCACAAAAAACACACGTAAAATGAGAATAATTCAGAATCGTGATTCTGAATTTATGAACCAAACGTCCATGTTTGGCCTCTATATTGACAACATGTATATGCAAAGGATAAGACGTGGCCAACTTGATTAAGAGATCATTAGAAAAGAAAACGACAGTCAAAATCTTGAGAATCATGAGATTATTTTCTAGAGGATTCCAATACTTGAAATCAACCCAAATGTTTGGATAAGCTCCGCGATTACCTAATGTTTGGATAGTTCCCTGAAGCAAAATATATTATACATATTTCAGATAATTTCTATTAATAAATATAATTCATTTTATTCTATTTATTTCATATTCATTTGTCTTGATTACTTTCATGGTTTGATTGCAAAAAATTAACAAGCAAACAAAAGTGCGAAAACTATTAATATTGAACTTTAAATTATTCAAATAGTGCGCTATATATGGAAGAAGATATGATGTTAAAACTTTTGCAAACAAAAGTAGAAAAACTATTAATATTGAACTTTAAATTATTCAAATAGTGCGCTATATATGGAAGACGATATGATGCTAAAACTTTTGCAAACAAAAGTAGAAAAACTAATAATATTGAACTTTAAATTATTCTTATAGTGCGTTATATTATGGATGAACATAGATAAAACAAAGTTAGGTCCACTTCTACAGAAAGATGATTTATTTTGACCATCAGAGTGGGTTATCGAAGTAGAAACATAAATGTAGATAAGTTTTAATTATATTGGATGGGATCTAAAGTGAAATTTATTATGTCTTAATACCGAGTGAATTTTGAGTGACTAATATGTATTTATAGGTTATGAATTTTGATATGTCAGAGTGAGATTCTTATTGATATGGTCAACCACCTAGGCATTTTGGACATTGATCATAAACTAAAATAACATCATTCATAGATGCCGAATTCGTAGCTCTTTTACAAATTAAGAGCAAATGATACATCTTAAGTAAGTACTGTTCATGATTTGATCAATAACAATATTAGAGATCTCGATCATATTCAACTAAACTTTTAGTGTTATGTTTATTTCACAACTCAAGTTGAGAATTTGAGTTGTATATGTGAGAGAAAAACGTACTGTAATACAAAAGTTAAATTTAAATTTTTTTAAGAGAGAAAACAATATAGTAATAGAATTTAAGTTGTGAAAAGAACAAGTCTTGATCTCTTGACAACATCAACCTATGCTTGCTTGACCTCCGGTCGGCCTCGACAGTTAACTCATGTGTATGCTTAATGTTTTAGTTTTTTCTTTTTTTATTGCTATTTGTATAAATATAAAATCAATAATAAACTTGTTTAAATATCCAACAAATAGATATTCATATGATAAGTTTACCTACTATAAATTTTGAAGGACATAAAATGACTAAGAGTATGGAATTCTAATTTCGCTAGGTAATATTATTATTTTTTATTACATTATTATTAGGGAAATACTACATGTGAAATTGGCCCAACACACTTTAAGAGTCTAACTTAACCCAAAAGGTTAAATGTTAACTTTTTGGGTCAAGTTATACTCTTAAAGTGTGTTAGGTCAGTTTCACATGTAGTAATTTCCCAACAAGTAGTATTAGAGCTGGGATCCAGATGTTGCCAAGTGTATGCATAAGATGAATCTGATGTGCCAAATGAAGGTGTGGACCCCGGGTCACGATGGTGGAAAATTCTGTGAACGCTCGAGGTGGACCTTCTCTTACGGTAACCCGGGACCATAAATGCGGTGGAGACCTCGAGGTTGTTGTGCATACCATGAAACGTGGAGATGCGATGGAGAGCACAATGTGGTAGGATCTCCACATAATGTAATGGAACCGTGGTACTTCGTTCAAAGGGTGGATGGTTAAGGGTGCGAACAAAGTCCTACATTGGCAAAAAATGAGAGCTATAATGGATTTATATGAGAGTAGGTTAACCTTTTGAGTTGGAACCCCAATCCCTTATAGTGGAGCCCATGGTCCCAACAAGTGGTATCAGAGCCGATGGTTCATATGAGCCGAACGTTTACACTCGGTTGTAGTTCCAACGTTGCCTCCTGTGGAGAGTTAGTGTTCCCGCAATTGGTGTTGTCACAGGTGCAGATGGTGGAGCACTTGGTGGACTCACATAGTTTCGACTCTCTTTTCCATGCTCGAGTTGGCTCCCATTTGGAGTGTAATGCTTGGATGTGCCGACTACTAGAAACTTTGGTTCAAGGGAGAGCTCGGTGAACACACACATGATGGGGAGATTGTTGAGAAAAGTGCATGTGTATGTTGTCTCACATGAAAAGTGGATGAAGATGTGAAGTGATTTATATACATGGAAGGATCCTAAACCCAATAGGTTAACCTCCTGAGTCAAGTTGAGTTCCTAAAGTGTGTTGGACCAGTTTTACATGTGGTGTCTCTCCAACAATTATTATTGCGTCTAGATGTGGAGAAATCCGATATCCATTTTCGCAGCATGATATCGTGAAATTGACTTTAGAGCTTTTGTAGATCAAGACGTTCTGAGTTTATTGGGTTGGGTGGTGTTGACAACCGCCACCACAAAATGGCGGTTCTAATGGAGGTGTGGCAGCACTCCACTAGGGCCTCCGGCGGCCTCCACGACAACTTGCATGGTATCCAAATTTCGGCGTAATTAAATGCCGCACAATTGCAATTGCATGGTACTTATTTAAAAAAATTCAAAAAACAAAGTAGAATTTTGAACGATAAACATCAAAGCATATCGAATTGCTATAGGAAGTGCACACCATATTAAGACAAAAATAATGCAAGCACACGAAAAAAAAATCTAAATGTCAATTGAATTGGCATCTCTATCACATAAAGTTGTAGAGAGGGAGAGAGAGAGAGATCCATATCATATAGAGATGGAACACAAACCCAACTAGACATTAGTGGTTCAAAACAGGTGGGTGTGAGTGTGTGTGAATCTTTTTTAAATGTGACCTTTTTGATGGATTCATTGATGTCATATTATTGCGCTCTCCATTCTTCTTTAACTCACCGTAACAGAAAGATCTTTACCATTATTTATTCCAATACCAACATAGACAGGAGAATTAAGTTTATCTTTAAAATAAAAAATTGTCCCAATTAGATTACAATACAAAGTCCGAGTATGCAAAGATAAGATTTTTTTTTTTTGTGTGCACGCGCACTCTCAAAGTGATAAAGTAAAATGGTTCTTCGAAGTTTTACGTGCACGTTATATCTTGCATAAAATTATATTTTTTGGTAGCAAAAATTTAATTTTTCCCTACTAAATTTTAGTGACAGATAGTTATATTTTGCTTCCAACACTTGATAGCAAATGTTATATGTTTTGCTACCAAAAATAATTCGGTAGCAAATATCTCGGGCGGGAAAAAATTTCACTTCCCGCCAATTTTTTGTTACCAAAACATGTTTGGTAACAAAAAAAATATATTTTGCTACCAAATTTTGGTGGCAGAATCTTATGCTTTTGTTACCAAATATTATTTTGGTAGTAAAAAACTATTGGTGGGAACTAAATTTCATTTCCCGTCATGTTATTTGTTACCAAATTGTATTTGGTAGCGGATTGTGTTGTTTTTGCTATCAAATTTGGTAACTAAAGCCTTGATAATTTCAACTATCAAAGTTTGATTGCAAAAAGTGTGTTTTCTGCTACTAAAAATTTTTTGATACAAAAAAGTTTGGTCTCTTGTAGTGGTGCAAAACCAAATATTAATGAATTAATTAGCAACCACAAGATTTAATTTGGTTAGTAATTATAAGGAGAGCAAAAAGATATAGAAAAAATATATATAAGAGATAGAAAATTGAAATGATATATAGTTTTTTTTTAAAGTTGTTTGGTAGATAATAATAAAAAAAATGAGGGATTTGTACAATTCCTACTTTATTTATCTGTTTACATTATTTTACTTTAAAAGTAAGAAACAAAATAATTTTGATGATTATTATTTAGTTTGATTGGTGGACTCCTTTATAACTATGTACAAGTTCACCATAAACTACCACCTGGACTTAATAAACAAACCAATCAACTTTATAATGGACCTAAATTAAATTTATAGTTATCTACCACAGCTCTAATAAAAACAAAATTGTCGGCAATGACCAAACACACCATAAACTATATGCCATATAATTTGCTGTTACGGTAAGGTTTAGGAATAAGATAATCGAATATTGGGGAAAAGTATGGTTATTCGTGGGTTGGGTTGGTGTGGGGTATGGTTTTTTCGTCCCCCGCCTTAAAGGGTGCGGGTTGTATATATTTAGCCCCAACGATGTTATAAAAATTTCACAACTAAATGATGTTTGGGTTGAGTTAGGGCGGTGCGGGGTGGGTTGGGTGGTCGGTTTCAACATTCAAAGAATCAAAAACTCAAAGTTCAATCTAACATCAAACATGAAGCAAAGTAGTCCATCCAACATCAAATATAAAACAAACATAAATTAGTCTATACTCATAAATTAGTCTTAACATAAAACAAACAAAGAGACTTAATTCAAACATGAAAAAATTAGAGAGTAGAAATGAGTTGTTTGCCTAGGGTTAGATATTAGAAGAGACAAGTTAGAGCGCGGGTTGTGTTAGGGTGTGCGGGCCATTATAGGCCCAACTCACACTCCGCCCCAAAACTTCTGGCCAGACATTAAATGGGCCGCAAAAAAAAATTAATACTAAAAATTACATTTTTTGGATTGGGTTGAGATGGGGTGGGTTGGACCTGTGAGTTTTGCGGGTTTATGAACAGCCGTGAAAAGGAAAAGTTAAGATCAAATCAAGTGGGAGATAAACATATATGGCTAGTTGTTTTGGTCAAAGTATGAAAATGTTAGGCCTCCACAACTCACGTTTTTTGAGGGAGGTGACAAAATAATATCATACCTTATTCACTTGTATTTTCAAGGATAAGTTTCTCACTTTTTGTTTCTTTTCAAAAGCCACTCACCGGCTCATGTCGTTTAGCTAAGGTTGAGATTGTACTTGGGATTTTCTCCAATACCGTTCCCGTTAGGTTGTCTGGAAATAGTTATTACATTACGGTGGAAGATTGTAATATTATGAGAAGTTGAAACGTCAAAAGTTCCATATTAAAATTTTAAATATTGGAACTAAAATTGAGTTTTAGTGACGATAAAAGTGGTCACTAAAAGTTGAATAATTGTCGTTAAAAGTTATCAACTACGAAAAATTAAGTCGTCGGTTCTCGTCGCTGTAAGTGGGTGTCGTTGATTATTTCAACTATGATTTTTCACATTGTTGTTGAAAGTATTGCTCAACGACAAACAATCGTGATTGAGACGCACTTTGCTACTAACAAATATAAATGTGTATCAAATTAATTAAATAATTGTTAAATAACATATATGATCACTGAAATACGCTATTTAACAATTCTGCTGATGAATAGATATGAATTTAGTTATAAATAATATTAATTTCATCTGTTTATTATCAAGTTTCAAGTGTTTTTGAGAAATTTTATAAACTTGATATGAGTAAAACTTTTGAGTTTGTTGTATCAGCTCGAAGGTAATTTGTTCAAAACCTCGTAGAAAATGCTTTTCGAGTTGGAGAAATAATATCTTAAGGGAAAATACCTCGTCACACCTCAAATCCACTCTTTCACTTTTGTCCAAAATATTGTTATTTGTCTTTTCTATTTCTCATATTTTCTTTGTCAATTTAAAGCCGTCTTTTCTATATCCGACTAATGAAGTTGATCATTTTGATGAAATACCGAAAAGGAAAGTTGTTTTTTCCTCTTATTTTTATAAAGATTGAACATGCCCTCAACCCGAATTTTGAGCCGATTCTTGAACCAAATGGCGGTGATATTCATGTGCTGAAGGCATAAAAGAAAAGCTTGAAAATGATAAAGTGATTCTAAACACTCTGTAGGGCAGGTTAATTTTACGATCTCTACAATTTAATGAAGTTTAAAAGGAGATGTGGAATGCAGTACTTGAGTATAAATACACGACAATAAAGAAGGCATCATTAAAATTTCTTATGTAAAGTTTCTCGATTTTTTATTATTGATACTAAGTTTGTTTTCGATCAAATCCCAGCAAGTTCTGGTTACTAATATCATAAATTAAAAGTTAGAGGTTTTTGAATCTTTTAAACTTGGTGTTTTTTTTTTAGGCGTGAGATTTATATATATATATATTGAAATAAAAATATATTTTAAATAAGAAAAAATTATCAAAATAACCTCAAATTAAGTGTTACAAATAAATTATATTTTTATTTCTGTCCAAAACTCTAATGAAAGGATCATTTTGGTTAACTGACTTTTCATTTTTTGGGGAATACATATGTTATGTTTTGAAGGTCGGAGTTAAGGTGCTACAAGAGTCATAATTTGAGGGAATTTTTATAATTAATTCTAAAAATTAAAGAAAAAAAATAAAAAGAAGAAGAAAACAAAATAATTTAATGTGTTTCGACAATATACTTACATCCACGAACTGGGAACAGAGAGATAAAGAATTCACCAGTAACGAGTTACAAATGAGCTGTATATAACTGCAAATTACATTGAGATAACCATGTAAGTTGCCAATGCTACAGTGTAAGTTGCCAATGCTACAGTCGAGAGATTTTCTAATATTTTATGCAAATTACAATGTATAAACTATTCACTTTTTCTAATAATGCCCCCACAAGTGGATGTATGATGAGACTCTAATCTACGAAGGACTTTTTTTTGCTTCTTTTTTTTTTTTTTAAAGAAAAATTCTAAGAATTAAATAAAGACAGAGGGAAACAGTTGCATAGACAACAATCTTCGAGGAAGTCGCGTGGAGGCGCAGAGGCGCAGAGGTGCAGCGGCTGAGGCTCTCAGTTTAGAGTTGTAAAGAAAGGAAAGAAAACAGGTGCCTCATTGATGAAGAATCAAGGAACTCGTTAGAGCATTAACTTAATATCTACACTCAAATTATTATAATTTAAAAATGTAATCGAACAAGTTTTAAATCACTATGATATCATATTAAAAGTTAAAGAGGAAAACAATTATTAAACGTTTGTCTTAAATGTTATGTCTTGTCTGAGTTAATATCATAGTTTTTAGTTCTGTTATAGTATTTTTTTTCATAAAAAATTTAAATTTTAAAAATCAAAATAATAAACCATAATTTTAAATTCATGAACCAAACGTTACCAAAAAAAAAAGAACATAAAAGATTTGACGTGATTCGACTACGTGTCAACAATATCCACAGATCATGAATAGAGTGAGAGAACTCACTAGCAAGGAGCACCATGAATAAGCTCTATATAAATACACATTACAATGACATACTCCGTTTATTTCACCGATTCGAATTTAGAATTCGAGTTTTGTTACTTTTTTACTACAGTAAAAAATTCTCACATAAAATCACATCTTAACTCGAATTAAAAATTTGAATCAGCGAACTGAACGGTAATTAGTAAGTTACTCTCTGCTAGCAAAGAGAACATTACCGTTTTGGTGTAAATTTTGTATTGTGATCTATGATTTTTGAGTACCGGATTGAATGTATGTACATACTAGTGATATAGTGGAACATATCATGTTTATATAACATGAATTTAATGTTAGACTTGTATTTCTCCGTCCATGGACGTGGATCTGGATCTGCAATCATTGTATTTCTTTATTAATGGAATTGGAAATCAAAAAAGAAAAGACACCAATATGAGCTACAACTCTAGTTTTCCAGCATAGGCCACTCAATATCATAACATCATCCTCTATGTCAGCAAAAACTAGCTTTATAATATACTTGTTCCGACTTTGGGCTATCATATTCTAGAATAATTTTGTTTGGCATGTCGATGTGTATATATGTAGTGTTTTAGGTTTTTTTTTTTACTGATTTGAGTTTAGAATTTAAATTTTGTTACAGTAAAAAGTTTTTAAAACAGTTACATTTAATTTTTTTATTACAATAAAAAACTCTCACATAACATCATATCTTAACTCAAATTAAAAATTTGAATTAACAAACCGAACGGGCACCAAAAATATGGCGTTTAATCGAAGGTTTTTGTCTTTTAGTTGCAATGAAGTGATTGATCACTTGGGACCAAAATTATTAGTAGCTACTCTCGAATTTGTGACGAACTCATCCATTTTCTGTCTCTTCGTTTTAATACACTGTTAATGAGCACGTGGTTATGCACGTGCTTTATTTGGAGGATTTTTTTGCCCCCTAAAAAGCTTCTTATTTCATTGATGATTTTTTTTTTATTTCATTGATGATTTCAATAATTTCAATAAGAATATTTTAGACAACTTACCGTATTAACTTTTTAATTTTGATAATTTTTCCTCTCAATTTGTGTAATTATTATAAGATGTCCTATTTTATGGATTTTGCTCTGATTTTTTTTTTTTTTGCTAAAACTTAAGTGAGTGAGGACAAATTTGCAAAAATATCAGGGGCGAATTTGCAAAAATACCAATTTAGGTAATTTATTTTATAAGTTGGAGAGTAAATTATCAAAATTAAAATTCAGCCGCTGATACCTTACATGTTCAGGGACGAATTTGCAAAAATTTCAATTTAGGCCATTTATATTATAAAAATAATATTACATTTTTAGAAGTGTTACAACCATCAGTGTGTTTTATAGATTGTGTTAAATTGATTAAAATATTCATGTATACCCTTTGAGCCCGTTTGAAAGGTATATTCAAAGTATGATTCTTAATTTTAATGTTTGATAATTTAAATTTTTTGTGAGAGAAAAACACTATAATAGATTCAATGATTTGAGTTTTAACATATTAAACAAACATGCCCTTTAATTTTTTTATGTATTTTTTTTTTTTTTAAATATGATCTAAACTGAAAGACTTTTTCTTGAAAACATAAAACTAAGTTTTTTTATAGGAAAAAGTACATAGTGTGTTGTGATTTTATACAGACTTATTATTTATGCCACTCTAAATAATTAAGTGTTATTGTGGTATTTTATTTTCTCTTTATTAATTGAATAATTATTGTTTATTTTTGAAAGTAGTAACATAAATAATATTTTTTATCAGGGTGGTATTTTTAGTTTTTTCTCAACCTGTTCAATTGATCTCGTTGGATTGGGACATCTATAGATGCAATGTTAGCCAGGTTAAAAAAAAAAAAAAAAAAACCCTTAACTAATCACACGTTTACAATAAAACGTTTACAATAAAGAGGATTCCTAACAGCTACGACCAATCAAAATTAGGACACTATTAATTTATAAGAGTAAATATAAAATCGGATCCATGAGATCAGATTGGATTCAAACACATTCATGAACACTCGCACTTCCTCCTGATGCATTATTATTATTATTATTATTATTGCTGGTGTTGTTGTTGTTATTATCATTATCATTATTATGTATTTCCAGATTCTCTATGATAGAAGTGAATGTGATATGTATGACTTGCAAATTGTTGTTTGGTTGAGATAATTTAAAGGGAGTCAAATCTGGCCGGTGTCAATCTTTTCCTTCATGCAATATTCATTGATCTACTTCATTGTGCTTTGTCTGTCTCGTGATATTGAACTGAGTTGTCAGCTATACTTATTGCAGTCGGGTCACTGTCGTATCCAAAACTTTTCGTTTTTTAATGCACCCCAAAATTTAAATTTTAACAAATTAACACTTCAAACTTTTAAATAAGTAGCACTTAAAGGTTTAATAGTTAATGAGCGTTGTGAAATTGATGGTTTCAGATATGAGATTAGTACACAAAAAAAAGGTAAAACTCATCATTTTTTAAACATGTTATGTCTAAATTTTGTGTCCTGAACTATCAATTTGATAATGTCTGTCAGTTATTAGATTTCAATTGTTACTGATTTGTGAGTTTAAGGCGTATTTTAAAAAAAAAAAAAATACAATGCAACAATGCAATTTTACTCATCAATTGTTTTTGGTCCTTTAACTCCAAACTTAGCTCTTTAAAATGACATTTTATCCCTAAAACTTCATGATTAATTGTGATTGACAAAGCACTGTATTCAGCCTCAATACTAGATCTTGTTGCAAGTGGTTGTTTTTTTCCAAATGAATATTGAATATATATATATATAGCTATAGCAGCCAATCAACATTAATATAGGCTTCCACACAGAGATGAATATAAAACTAGAATAATCAAAAACTGAGTACAACATGTAAAACAGACATAATACAACATCAACTAAATAAAAAACTACAAATTGCATGTGGCGACAAATTTTAACAAAAACGACAAAGATTATAATTTACAAAGGATAACGACAAATCAATCATTCAAAAGTTCAAAAGGCACCAAGTAATAGAAGCACAATTATCTGAAAAATCACAATCGCTCTAAAACGATAATATTTATTAGAACTATATTTAGGAAAAACTGAAATATATATCGAAACGATAATTATTAAAGAAAACGACAAGTACTTGAAAACTGATAATGAGCGGAAACGACAACAATTTGTAAAAAGCCGTAATCTCTTAAAAACGACAATGTTTAGTTACAATGACTGGAATTAGAATTCAATTCAAAAATACCTCTGAGCATGTACTCGTTTAACATGCCTCTCAAATTCATTTCATTAGCTAAAGTATATAAAGTGGTTCAATACCCCTCTTAAACTAATATGATTTCATAAATGCATCATGAATTATTAATTTTATGTCAACTTACCTCAATCTTTTAAAACCTCAGAAAACAAATAATACAAAAACAATAGTTTCAGCAACAAATTAACTTTATATGAAGAGAAATTGGGCTGGGTGGCCTTTCCTTCACCCACCACAAAATTTTTGGCTCAACTTTTCTTAATTTTGGGATATGACCCACCCTTTTATATCTTTTCTTAGTTTTCCAAATTTGTCCCAATCTTCTTTCTCTTTCTTCTTGTTCCTTTCTTCTCTCTATACTGCCTCTTTCTCCGATCAATCTACCCCTCTTTCCGATCTCCCTCTTGTTCTCTGTCATCTTCTTCTTTGTGAGATTGGAGCTGAAAGATCATCGGAGCTTGTCAGATTTACTGCCGATCATTTCATTAATTTTAAAAAAGTGTGGTTATTCACTGAATTTGGGATTAAGATGGTTATATTCACTATTATCCCTTAAATTAATAGTTTAAAAGGCATTTATAAAATTATAAGTTGTGTCATGTCATTTTGTTAGTATTATAATCGTACATGTATTTTAAACTATGGTACATAATTCAAGAGACGAAAAGAACCCTTTTTCAAAATTTAAGGGTACGTTGCAATAGAGAACATAGTTCATGACATTTAAAATAGAGAAAGAAGACAAATACTTCTTAAAGTGTATGAGTCTAAATTTTTATCTTATACTATTGATTAATACTTTTTTTAGTCAAATAATCGTATTAGTCAAAAGGGTATTAATCAAGAGTGAGGAAAAAAAATCCAGACTCATGCGCTCTACTGGTAAGTGCAATAATTTTCTCTTTACCCTGATATTAGTCAAAAACTCCAAACCACAATGATGGAGAAAAAAATTGAGCCCCATATTTATCATGATGGGGTTAAAATCTCGCTATCAACATAAAGTAGATCTCGCTATCCATATAAAGTGGATCCCGCTATATAAGTAAGTAGGACTCACCATTTTGTAGTGATGGAGATTTATGCGGTGGGTAATATATTAAAAATTGGATTAATTTCACAAATAGTCTGTGAAGTTTATACTCAATCTCACTTTAATTTCTGACTTTACAAACGTTGTACAAATAGTCTATGATGTTTTATTTTATTTTAGTTTCAGTCTTTTTATCAACTAAGTGTTAAAATATAATAAAATTTGTGTAAATTAGAGTCTAAAATTAAAAATAACTAAAATTTTAAATATATCCGTGAAAATTAATTTTTAGTTTATTTTATATATTTCTAATTTTAATTCATAATTTTTACAGATTACTTGACATTTAAAAAATTAGGGAATAAAATGAAATTAAAGCTAAACCTTACTTAGTTACAGTGATGAGGTACTACGAACTCCTCCTTCCTTCGTGCTCGCTCACTCAGCCCCTTCTCTCTCTGGGTTTTGCTTTCAAAGGTGAGTACGACAATCTCATTTTTCTGCCGATCAAAGCAGAAGGAAAATTTTAATTTTATTCTCCCGTTTGTTTCTTCATTGTTATTTTTTATTGCTCTCCTCGCTATTTTAATGCTTCCTTTCAAGCATTTTCTTCACAGATTTTCACCAGCCAATTCCTATAAATGTAGAGTTTTTTTCCTTTTACTTTTTCTGCTGTTTAAGAATGGTAAAGTTTGGTTGGATTAATAAAATTTCAATTTATGTAAGGCTTATGTGATTAGTATATCGTTAAATTCCAAATGCTCGTTATTAATTTTAGGTTGTAGGGATCAAAACTACTTAACTCAAATGAATTTAGGGAATAATTTGCTCAAAAAAAAAAAAAGTGTTTAAAAGACCAAATCTTTTCGTTAACTAATAGGTCAGGACTAACAACGCGAAAAACGTGTTTTGGGTGCATTTTATATTGAAAAACTTGTGTTGGGTGGATCACATTGCTCAGTGTTTACTACAGGCAAATTGGATTTGGGAGTAGCTTTTCAACGGTCTTTCAACTAACTACATTGGAAAAACGAAGTGCTCTAGGCGTAAGTTATTTTCTTCTAGAAATTTACTCCTTTTTATTGGTAAATGGCCAATGCAATGAAATTGATATAGATCTGCTATTAAAGCTCTCATAAACAGCAAATGGCATCGTTCATTTCACCGATTCGAGTTTTGCTACAGTAAAAAGCTCTCATAAACAGTCACATCTAACTTTTTTGTTACGGTAAAAAGCTCTCATATAAAGTCACATCTCAACTCGAATTAAAAATTCAAATCAGCGAATTAAACGGTCCTAATACTTTACAGATTCTTTCTCAGTATATTATTAACACTACTACCCTTATTATTATTATTTTTCCCGTTCGTTTAGCATGTATTCGCACAGCACTTTGATGTGCATAAGAAGTATATTTTACTACCAGAAAACCAGAAGTTAATGCTCAAAAATTGATCTAGAAATTTTAATAGATATTCTCAAGTATTGTAGCTTACCATCTCAATACTTAATATCAATAACCTTTGTTATTGTATTTGATCTCTGATACCTTGTCTCGTTAAGTAATTCAGTTGTCAAGAGAACCACCCGGGTCCAATTGCAAAAATAAAGATGGAGCCAGATAGAATCACGAACTTGCCAGACAATGTTATAGAAGGAATTTTGTTGCATCTACCGATGAGAGATGCGGTGAGGACGAGTATCTTGTCAAGCAAGTGGAGGTACAAATGGGCTACGGTTCCTTATCTTGTATTTAACAAAGTGTTTTGTCCATTTTATCAAAATCCGACAGACATCACCAGTAAGATTGTGAGTATAATTGATCGAGTTCTAGTGCTTCATTTCGGTGTAATACATAAATTTGAGCTTTCTCATAGAGAGTTCGAAGCCGTTAGTGACATAGATCGCTGGATTCTTCATCTGTCACGACGCTCTATTGAGAACATTGTACTTGAAATTTGGCAGAGTGAAGCCTACAAGGTGCCTTCTTGTTTGTTTTATTGTCAAAGTTTGACTAATTTGGAGTTGTACAATTGTTCGCTCAAACCTCCATCAATATTTGAAGGGTTTAGGAAATTGGAGAGACTAGATCTTCAGAATGTAACATTGGAACAAGATTTCTTAGAAAATCTGATTTCTAGCTGCCCAAATCTTGAAATCCTATATTTGGCGGATATTAAAGGTCTTTCCCGCATGAACGTTAATGCGCCAAAGCTACGACACTTTGATTTTGACGGCGTTCTTGAGGATATTAGTTTTGAAAATACCTTCAATTTAGTAAGGGTTCTCATTTCTTTTCTTAAGAACGTTAAGAATGACCAATGCCGGGCACTTCGTAACTCTAGCAACCTGCTCAAAATTTTGGTTAATCTACCCACCATTAAAGTGCTTAAACTTCAAGAGTATGCTTTGAAGGTAATAGTTCTGTTCATTTCATTTACTTGGGTTCAAAGTTAAATAGTTCTGCTACAAGTTTCTTGATTCCTACTACTGCATAATCTAGGATGGTTGGTACGGTTTGTATCTTCTGATCCAAAGGGTAGCACGGGGTTTGAGTTCCTCGGTGGTTGATTTGCACTTTGGGTGCTAGAAGGTTCAGTAGATAAGCAGGGGACTTATATGCATAAATATACTGTACTGTCTAAATAAACTTGTTCTTATTTTAAGTTACAAAAAAAAAGAAAAAAAGAAAAAGAAAGTTGCGTGGTTTCCTCGCTGTTGCTTTCATATGGAGCACTTTGAGTGTACCAAATAACCCAAATTTTTGGTGGGCATTTTGTTGTATTTCAGTAGATTGACAGTCAGTAAACTGGTTGAATTTGTTTATACATTCAGCTTGGGATGAGATTTTTTACATTGCTCTATTTCTTTTTGATCCAGTATCTGGCTGTTGGCATTGAGCCCCATAAGCTGCCTGAACCGCATGTTGAACTGAAATATATCAGTATATACATAAATTTGAACAACCACGAAGATTCTTTAACATTTCTTTGCCTCCTAAGTACTGCTCCGAATCTTGACGAATTAGAAATGACGGTGAGTTTTATCATTTTTATTAACAGAATTATATCTTCGACAGAAATTCTACTTTTCTAACACATTGATATTTGCACATGTATTCTTTTTTATATTACGGAACTTTTCCACCTACAAATTTTATAGTTACTTTAGAGAGCTCCACATGTTCTGATACTATAATCTGTATTTAGGCCCATCCAGAGGAACAAACTATTGGAGGAATAGATACCAACTTCTGGGAAGATGGCTGCTGGAATTTGCCGTTCTCCAAACTGCGAGTCGTGAAAATAACTGGTATCTCTGGAGCCAAACCTGAAATGGATTTCATCAAGTTTGTGCTTTTAAATTCACCTGCGCTTGAGAGGATGGTTGTTGAGCCCGTCTTCACGAGTGATCGATGGGAGTTGGTAACAAAATTGTTGTGCTTTAAGCGTGCTTCAAACCAAGCAGAGATCATTTACAAGAATCCATAACTTTAAAGTTGTGAGCCGTGATGTCCTTTTCGTCGGGCTGATGGCATCTGCTTAAAGCTAATTATGCCTTCTCCTGCACCATGTTCTCTTTGACTCTTAACTTCACCCTGTCTATCTGCTAAAAACTCTAAACTTTCAGTGTTCTAGCCCATCTGCTATATTAGTCTCCGTGTTTTCAGGGGTAAGTTTGAGAATCATTTTTATGCATGAAGACAGGTGACTTATGCATGCCCCTGTTCCCACATTACTGCCTTTCAGCATTTTCTAGACTTCTCTTGTGTTTCACATATGGGTGGTTATTTTCTCTGTTGGTCAACTTTTTCAGAATTTTTACCAGCCAATTTTAGTAAGGTTAGGATTTTTAGTTTTTATCTTGGGAATTTTTTGAAGATTGGTTTCTCTTGTTTAATATTGGTACTTAAAGTATAGTTTTTTAAAAATCATTCCTCAATTTTGTTAGTACATTCCATTTTTTATTCCACACAAAAAAAAAAAAAAAAAAAATCTTGTCTAAAGAAATAGCTAAAGCTGTCATCTTACGACTCTGTGAGTGCTTTAAAAGGCTACAGAAGCAACTGCCGGTAGGGATTTGCTTATATAAGAAGTGTCTCGCTGACATTTGCTTGATTCCTATATTGTGACGTCTAAAACTAAACCCCAAATACAAGCGTGAAACAAAGATATATGAGCTGCATCTACGTCCTTTACATTTGAACTAGGTTACATTGTTACCCAGTTAACCATGCAATAAGTTTGAAAAAAATATTTTATATTACTGAAATACCCTGCCTTGTTTTCAAACATGATTTAGGGTTTTCTGAGCTCCATAATCGTACACATACCAAACCTTAAACCATAACCAAACACGACTTAAAAACTCTTTCATATTTCTTCTCTGCCGTTCTTACCGACTTAGCGCATAAAGCCAATGCCGATGACCTCACACTAGGTCGCCGTCTCTTTGCTAGATCTGGTGCGAAACAATCTCTACACAAAATATGGTTAAGCGAGATGTGTATACACAAAATATGGTTAAGCGAGATGTGTATGAGAAAGCTTACGTCAACAATGTGGGCGTTGTGTCTTCATGTTCAGAAAACGTTTGAAGTGCGACTCAAGAACACCAGATCTCTATTGATTTTGGTGTTTGCAATGGTCAATTATTGTATTTGATTGTTTGGTTCCAATGTTAAGCTACACTATTAAAATCTTGATATGAGTGGAGAATAACATTTTGATAATGCATTGGAGAAAAGGTCTTCTTGGAACGTAATTTCAATGTGAACTCATAGGAATACTAACATTTAAACAAACATTTCAAATTTGAAAGACATGGGTGCAGTTGTCAGGAATAGATGGTAAATTTTACAAAAACGTGAAATTTAAAGGCTACTAATTTTCCCACCAAAAATATGATTGGTAAATATATCGTTGAAGCAAGAGGAAAACGGTTGGACATTTTGTAGGAGCAATGAAAAGGAGGGCATTTCCATTATCAAAAAAAAAAAAAAAAAAAGGAAAGAAAAAAGAAAAGGAGGGCATTTACATAACAATAAGAGAAAATGAAGTATTTTCTCTCCGTCGTTTACAGACATAAATACGAAACACACTTTCTAATAATAATGGAAGAAACTAAGAAAATAACGATGATCACAGTACAATACTAAAATAACAGTTACAAAACCCCACTGGAAATTAACATAGAAACAATAGAAGAGGCTGACGGTGATTAATATTACCATTAAGCAGTCAATATAAAGCCTAAATACACTTTTTTTTTCCTTGGGCAATCAATAATGCATAGGTTCGGGATTCAGTTTTACTTGATCCAGAGTGTCGCCAAACTCAACAATATATAACTTACATAATATGCAACTCTAAAGCGTGCTAGTATTCCATGCCAAATTTAGACTAATATGGAGCTAATTATCCACCATAATTCTAACTTAACAAAGTACTCTAATCCTGTATGGAACAGGTTTCTAAGTTTGGTAATACAACGTCGGACGCTTTCCTCGATACACCCAGCTTCATCCCAACAGAAACCAACGTCTCCAGTGACCTAGCACTGTTTGCAAGGAGGTCCTCATCAATATTAATGGAATCCTGCATGACAAACCACATAAGCAGCTGAAACAATCAACATATCTATAACTACGGCCATATGAAGTTTAACTTGGGTTCACAGGTGATGAACCAGCAACAAGTGTGAAATTGCCCAAAAGAATACATGTAAACAAGATTTGGCTTTATGTAAGACAAATTAATGTACAAAACATGTGAAGCGTAGAAGAGTAATATGTTAGGCACCAATAAATTTGTTTACCAATTTGGGCAATCGCCACTATTTCTTAGTTTTAGACTCGAGAGTATGAGGTACTTGTAGTTTAACTCTTAATGCTATATGGTGATAAAACCGCAACATCAATTGGTGGATAAACTCTCTGCTCGAAGTATTAATCCAAGTATTATTTCTTTTGAAAATGTGGTTTTTTTTTCCTCTTCCTATCAACATATTAAAATTAGAGAAAAAACAAGATCCAAACATTGTAGCAACAGCTAGCATAATATAAAGTTAATCATTAATCCTCTAAAAGGGCTTGTGCTATTTCACTGTTTTGTAGAGATTCTATAAACATGGTCGATTAACAAATTTTTTTTTTCCTTTTCTTCTCATAGAAAATGATTAAAAAAAAAAAAAAGCATGCTTTCTTTTTAACATCAAAAGAATCAAGAAAGTACATGAACAGTGTCAATGGACGTGAACCTTACAATCATCTGCAAGTGCATAAAAGAACAAAATTGCATAACTATACTTTCAGTTGGTCGTCGAGAGAAGGCTAATTACAGTTCCATCACAGTGAACAGGATATTCGTTTCAGATTAACCTTCCGCAGTGAAGGGGATTTTACTTTTCAACATACAGCAACATGAAAAATAATATGGATTATGATTTGTCACCTACATTCAGCAGCTTATGCTTGTTTACTAACCTTTTCGAAAACACATATTACAGTGCTTCCACCAAATGAGAAATATCCAAACTGCAAGCCCATGTAATGATTGTTAGCCAAGATAGTACACACACACACACAATAAAATAAAAAGAAAGAAAAGAAATAACGATAAATGAAAGAAAACATTTAACCTGTTCTCCCTTCTTTACACGGTCACCTTCATTTTTTAGGAAGGTGATGCTGCCAACCATCGTTGCTCCAATTGCTACAAACGCCACCTGCAGAAGAAGTTTAAAATTGAGGTATCAGATATCACACGGTCACTTGAAAGGAACAACCTGTCTGTTTGCAAATAAAATTTAAGCTCCAAATTCTGACAGGAAAAAAAACTGATGACTACGACCAAGTTGAATGACTGTTATCCACAACCACACGCTCACACTGGTTGAATAACTGTCAAATTTTTAAAAAATGGTTTTCACTTTCAATTGGCGAAAATGGATGAAATTTCAATCCAATAACTCTTCGTTTCATAGATTTCATAAATTGGAAAATGGTAAATCCTTTCCGAACGATACATGAATCAGGATATAACACCGGTAAAACATGTGTAAGAAAAGGTAGGGGTAGGGTCAGAAATAAACTACTTCAATTCATTACTTCCTCTTGATGGTTACAAATCCAATAGAAAACCATTCAAGTTTTATGTCTGTAATCTTCAAAAGAGGCATAACAAATGTTATGATGTAAGTTGAAAAAACCCTTTGGCCGGAACAAAGATTGTTGACATTGTTCCGCAACTTGTCTTCTGCATCCAAGAAAGAAGGCAACTGCCTCTAGCACCTTAATTCTGATCTCCCACCACTACAGTTTGTCAATTAAGATGCATAGATTGGGTATAATTTAATCAGTTCCCTTCAACAAGGAAAAGAAGTTGCTAAAACCGTGCGAAGAGGATTTCTATGCGTTATCTTCATGTTTAAGATAAACGGATATGAGGTTCTACAGTGAAATGATTGCAGTGACAAACCTTTCCAAAATCTTCAGTTGAAATAATCGATACAACTCGCTTATTCTCTGTGAACACATTACAATACTTGCTATTCACCGCAATGGGGTTAACCTTGGGGAAAAAAGGCAGAAAAAAAATGGAAATCAATAAAATATTAGGAAAATGATCATACGACAAAAGCGAGCAAAAAAAAAAATCAATAAGCAATTTCGTTTTTTCTTCCACTTACTGTGTATAAACACCCAGGTATATCAACAAATTTCTCAATGGTTCCAGAAACAGGTAAATGAAAACGATGATAGTCCTGAAGCAATAATAGTCATCCAATTTTAGACGAGAAAAGAAATTGTGTAGAGCCAAAAACTCAGGATTTTACAAAAAGTGGAAAGGTAATATTTACATGTATACCTGCGGCGCCAAACGGAATATCACCAATGATCCATCAACAAAAGCTTTGGAGCATACTTCTTGCCCAAGAAGGCCTTTTATTGAAAATTTTCGACCCTAGGGTCATATGACCCAGAGAACATACAGATTCAAGAATATTAATTTTTTTTATAAGAAAAAAGATTTCATTAATGAGAATATTAAAATAAAAAATTCATAAAGATAAGATTAGGATGTGACACCAAAAAAAGGCACAATATGGCCCGAGCTGAAGCCATTTATCACATGTCAAATTTGCAACTCATATTTATAACCATGTGTTGATACTACTTTGCTTCAGTATGTTTCTCTCTTCTTCCCTAGCTCTTTTGTACTTCTTGTAAGTTTAGAACGAACCTAAGCTGAGAAAGTTAAAGAGGAGCAAAATAGAGACAGGGAATTACTCTAAGTTTTGTATATTCTTTCTATCTTTTACCTTGTTACATTTTTTTTTTATTATAAAAATGAGAAATTTAGTTGAGAAAATAAAAATATCAAACAAAAGGAGAAGCATAAAGCCATAAACAAGTAGAAACAAGATCTGTGCTCTAATTTCACAAGAGAAAAACAGAAAGACAATAGGGTAGGAAGAGGAATTGAAATAAGGGGAAAGGCTATAGTATGAATATTTGGCCATGTCCTCTGGAGATAAAAGAGAAAGAAAGTCATTACGATCTTGAATTTCAATTCAGATACATTGATTTAAAGTGTCCAAGCTCATTTTGACAGGCACATAATGTACATCTGCTCGAATTTCTAGTAGAAAACGTTCTTTTAGTATTTTTTTTAGCTATCCAAATAAATGTAAGCAATTTGACCGACGAAAGCTACATTCATACACCAAGATTATTTCAACGTGCTCATAAGAGTCCACTGTTATCGTTTGTTTTTAGAAAACCAATCAATCATCAATGTTCCAATTCCTTTTCACCTTAAAAAGTAAGCTGCAATTCTGCTCCATAAAATGAGAAAAGGGAAGCATCAAAAAATAAAGGTATCAGTAATATTCAATATACAAGTGTAAATACCTTGATCCAAAATCTTAGACTGTCATCTACAGATTTAAATGCCATCAAACGGCAATCAGCGGCACATACAGCAACATCATCACGTTCCATGAAAGCAATTGGTCTTGCACCAGGCTTCAACTCTCTCACAAAAAATTCATTAAATGTCTGCATGGGATATTGTCAAATAAATCATCAAAACGTGTAAAATTTTACAAGTAAAAGATTTCCATGATGCTTGGAAGGTAGAAATATTTCATCCCCGTTATTAGAAGCTAAAAAATAAATAAAAGCCAAGAGGCACTAGCTTATTCACTGTCACTGTTAGCATAAAGCCAATTAAGTGAAACAGAACATTCAAATTAAAGGTTTTCAATAGGTGGATGATGGTTTAAGAAATTAAGACGTTGAGATGCATGGAAACTGGTAAGCAGTACAAAACACTGTTAACCATATGTTGAACACTACTGGAAAAATGTTCATAAAAGTCAAATAAACAAAGTAATGCTCATCAGCAGGTTTAAAAGTTACAAGAAGCACCATACAAATGATTGCTTGAAAATAATTTTGGAATGAAATGTTTTTTGTTATTTATTTATTATTATTTTTTAACGTTGAAAGAACACGTTTTTGGAACATACTGTTATGACCATGTATAGCATTTTCATCTTTAGGCTTTAGCTATCAGCAGTTTAGTATTCATATTATCTTCATCCCTGTTTTGAAGTCCACAGGTCAGCTATCAGGAGTTCAGCATACATTGTATCTTTCAAGTCCGAATTCTTCATCTTCGAAGTAGTTGAGTTGATGTTGTATTTCACTGTATATAAATACTTTTTTAAAAAAAAAAGATGTCCATAATAGTGAAAGGTAGAGAATACCATTGTTTGATCTACTTCTAGAAGGTTGGTTTCCCTAAAAATAGCAATAAATGGAGAAGTCTAGTTCAAGACCTTAATAGATCAGTTACATTGGCATGTGTTAGAATATAGAATCATTGTTAGCCCACCTCCTAAGAACTGGATCAACTGGTAAAGTAACATGGTATATTTAATGCATACCACCTAAAATCCAAGAAGGGTAACGAAGTGCACTTACCACCTTTCTATTATCCAATATTCCACTGCTAAAACCCTAAATAGTTATAACAAGTTATTGATAGACCCAAAGAGAAAATATCTAGTGCCTTTTAATAAGAGATGAGATACTCAAGAGAGCTAAATACATTATGGTTGTATGAGAGATGAACAACGAATTAAAACTGCAAAACTCACTTTTTTGTAAAAGCACCACTCTCATTCAAACAACTTGTGAGTACAAAACGAGGACAAAACGTCTGCCTAGAACAACAAGAAGAAAATGGGAAGAAATAGGCAAGTCAAGCTAAAGAAAGTAGATTACGCCAACAAATGCCACTACCTAGCCAAATTTGAAATTTGAAAATTGCTAAAATCTTTTACATACAAACAAACTGCAACCGAAACTTCACTTTCTCCCACAACTTACGTTCATTGCCTTCTTACATCTTCAAGAACCTTGTTTCTTTCTAAGGAAATTACCCAACACAAAAACTCGATATACCACACTCAGCAGTCAGCACCAACGGTGGAGCAAAGAATTATAGCAATGCAAGTATAAAAAAAATAAAAAATAAAAAAATCATAAAACTAATATATATATATATATATATATATAAATACATATATATACATACTGAGATCCAATCATGGGCAAATAACTTAAAGCAATGCAAGCATTAGCTTAGGCAACAGGACATGAAATTAACAATTTCATCTCCTTTCAATAGAAGAAAATTTAAACATAGATGTAAAAGTCATTTCCTTTAAAATATGGTGCATTATACTAACACATTTTAAGCACACTTGGTTAGGAATAATTTTCAGAGGAATAAATTGACATAAGAAGCTGACCTTATAGTGTTCCAAAGGGTGCTTGGCTTCAGCCAAATTGATTTGACCCTGCAACAGGATAGTTACATCATCTGAATAATTGTATTCCATAACACTGAAAACTTAAAAGATCAAAACGAGAGTTTAGAACGAAAAACATCCCACACAATTAATCGATCAACTGCCAAGATAAACAAATTCATGTCCACATAAAATGGAAAAGGAGAATTAAACAACACAATCCTCAAAATTTCACATGATTTAGAGGAGAAAGAGGAATTTGAGAGCTTTCTATCAACCCCCCTATGCATCGACAATCACTTCTAATATTAGCAAAAAAAGTAAACAACCTAACATATGCAAGAACAAATAGCTAACCGAAAAATAATCTGTCAATTTGTTCATTGAACAAAATCACTCCACTCAGCTAAGCCTCCTACCAGAATCAATGAATCAAATCATAGCATGAGAAACCTTGTAGCGAGAATGTAAGGCAATCATTTCAGCCAAGCTTGAATAATAAAATCTACGATAAAACATTGGAGATGGTACAAGTTGAGATGCAACCTCATGTATATCTTTTTGTGAAAGAAATGTTCCCATACACTATAAGCTTTTACAAAACCGCACACATTCATACATGACGCAACTGAAGAGCCCAAAACAAATGTTCCCAATACACTAAAAACTTTTGCAAAATTGTAATATAATATAAAAGCAGAGTATTGACCTCTTACTTTTGCTTCAGAGTCGAGCATGAAATCAATTTGGCTTGGGCAATCATTGTTAACAATTGGAAATCAACAGCAAAAACCAAGCCTATATTTATCACGCGGCAAAAGAAAATTTTGCAAAGACCATAGTAAGTAATAGTTTTTTATAAAGTAATTCTCCTGTTGTTATTTCTTTTCTCCAGAGTTATATGGTCCATGTGGAACTTTTATAAGGAGTCCAATAGTTTCTAGAAGTTTTGGGTAACACAGATTTCCAAAAAAAAAAAATCCTTCAACTTAGCTTTGATGAACGCGCCAGACAAAAAAGATAAAAATTAACAAAAAAAAAAAAAAAAAAAACTTTCCGATATGTCAAAGTCCTAGTATTTGTTAAAAAATGGCCATTTTCATCTAAAAACATGCAAATGATGAAACATGCTGGAAGACCAACTTTATATGGATATACAGATGCATGCACACTCATTGTTCTCCATATTCCATGTTCTTTTCAGATTTTAGAAAACAAACAGTTTTGATTTGCTTCACACTTCCTTGCTTCATCCATGTACTTCTTTTAGGAAGGAATTTATCATTGTACATGTTCAAAACCTTTAATTTCTGTCAAAATCCAATAACTGTGATGCAGACAGTTTAAGAAAAGTGAATTCAGGATAACGCAATCTCATTACTGGATTCACCGGGAAACATTATCGTGCCTTGAAAAAGTCAACAAAATTTGGTATGTCTTTAGCGGATTCCACTGAACTCATTTTCCTCCCTTGCTTTTCAGAGATGCTCTGCAAGAGCTCTTTTGCCCCTGCATTTATACGGTGTACCAAAGTAAACATAAGAGATCATCAATAATATAAGGAAAATGTCAGAAAAACCAAAACCAGATATAAAAGAACGAAACAACAAAAAAACTAAAAACAATTTGTTTATTTCCACATGAAGACTGATAATACAATCAAGAAAGAAGCTGATGCATTTGAAAGAATCCTCCACTTTTTATTGAATTTAAATAAATTGAAAGGAGGACGAGTTACAATGACCCTAACGTATATCAATGTCCTATATCATAGCAAGTAGTGAGTAGTAACACCCCTTGACTGAACTTAATTACAATGACACCCACATGACCTGAAGAATTTTACAGGGATATCCGTCACTCAAAAGTAATGGAATATTCCTTTTTGGAGGTTAGGATTTCTAAAATACCTACGCCCATTAAAGAATAAAAAACAATTTCAGCCCCTAAAATATGCGTAAAATGATGTTTTTACCCTCAAATATTATACCAACATATTAGAGGCAAATTCAACTATTATCAAATGAATTTCTTCTTTGTGTGTGTGTGTGGCTTTTTTTTTTTTTTTTACCCCGAGATGTCAACATTAGTTAACACGTACCTTTATCTATAAGCCCAAGCCCCATCTTTGACTGGTAAATGGCTCTCATTGACAAAACGATTTTCCCATCAATTAATTCTTCAAGAAGCCTCTTTGTCCTTCGATCAAATACCTAGAGCAATAAAATCTTCACTTACGGATAAAACTATCACAAGGTTCGACATTGTTATGATCACAATCCCAAAGAGTGGCATAGAAGAGGGGGGTTCAATTAATGCCAAGAAACTTTTGCAAATTAATATTGGAATTTCACTAATTTTTGTTGATGTTCTTATGGTTTTTGTTTCTCACCCAAGCATGAAGATAAATTCAGAATTAGGAACATACTACATTTCAGTTGTCTCTAATCGTATCTTTGTGTGTTCCTTCATACAGTAACCTTTAAGGCGAATAGACCAAATATTAAAGGTACATATATGAAACAGCAAATGGAACTTTCTAAGTTGCTGGTATAGATAAACTTGTGAAAACTTGTCCCTAACTAAAATTTGCATAGTTCACTAGGATAAAGCACGTCAACATCACTTCTGAGCAGAAGGTTATCTTGAGCAATCACTTTTTGCTTACAAGTTACAAGTTGAAACTTCTGTCAACTAAAGACCAAATACACGAGGGGCCACAGGACAAGATAGAGTGGAAAAGTATGGACAACTTCCCAACTAACAAATGGCAAATGAATAGCCAGTACCATTATGAAAAACCAGTTCACTCGTCAAAACGGAAAAAAAAAAAAAAAAAAAAAAACCCTACAGCTCATTCAATGTATAAAATAAAAATGAGAAAAAAAAGGCTAAACAAACAGACAAATTCTAAAGCTGAGCAGATTACAACAGAAAATCGAACCTGGAAGTACATACCAAAATGTGGGAAGCACTTGAGCCAGATTTTAAGCCAACGTCATAGGATGAATAGTGGGCCCACTCACTCAGTTTGAAAATCCACCTACATATAAAATTTGATTGTAGCATTCAATTATGTGACTTATTTCATTCATAACAATCATACTGAAAGCAACTATATGTTCTCTTTCCCTCATGTAGCGACATGTCTCACCCATATGAAGCCTGTGAATCAGTTAAAAATCCTCCTGTCATAACCTGGTTTCCAGTTCCTTCATCAAAGCACAAGGTTAGATGAATAATGTTGTTCAGATTATCAGAAACATCAAGAGATTCACCACAGACAGGACAGCAAGTCATTATTGGTTCCCTGCAACACAAGAATCGTCCAAAAAGTGGAGAATCTAAAGTTAGGAAAATGGGAAAGATTTCTAATAGAAGGTTAAAGATCAAGATAACTTTAAGTTCACACACATGAGTTTACTTGGATAAAGAATAAATAAAGAACCAACTATAATGTTGACACCACTCGCACCTCTACGCAAATAAAATGTGGCTCACATCATGATCCAATTAGTTGCCAGGTACTTAAATGAAGAATCCATGAATAAATGTAAGATAACTGTTAGTTTACCAATCTTCCCAAAAGCTTAAGCTGTTAGGAGGTGGACCGATATAAGTTTTTAGATGTTAACACTCCCCCTCACATGTGGCTGGACAATGGCCAATCTTGTGGGTATTTACTAATTCAAAAGCCCAACACGTAAATATTAAATAATAATCCCAAAATATATTTAAAACCCAACAAGTGATGAAAACAAATGGTTTAAGTTTCATGCATGTATATGTGCGATGCACTATGTGATGCACCAATGTTAGTTACCAACAACCAAAAAAAAAAAAACTATAGGCAGGGAGGCATGCGTACATACACCAACTGCATAGAAAGAAACATTTATAATATATCCGATGAATGAGATAAAAGAAATCCTTCGCACCTAGTCTCATAAGTCACCCCTAAATTGATTATTAAATAAGTTGGTTCTACAATTTACATGAATAATTACTTTTCTTGTTGAACGGTAAGGAGGGCGGCCAACTCATCCATGCTAACTACACCATCCCCATTCTTGTCAGCTGCTTTAAAGAGTTCCTCTCTCTAGAGAGCAAGGAAAACAGATTAGTGAGAGAATCAAACCTTAACACAAACAAAGACAGAAAATGGAATAGATAAGAAAGAAAAAAAAAAAAAATATATATATATATATATATATATCAGAAGGCTGCATTTGGAATTTTTGAAGGTTGCCAGCCTCATAATGATAATAACCTTGTATCAATTGATTGAAACACTTCAAAAATGAGAATTTGATTTTTCAATTCAAAGCTATCAACTGTTTTAATAATAAAAGCTCAGGTTGTTACCTTAGGAACCCACAAAATGTGAAGTATATAACCTTGCAAATAGCACACTCAAAGACAACACGCTTATGGAAATAAATTTTGAACTCTTGTTTTTTTGTTACATAAAGGAAAAGGAAATCGGCAACTTAAGTCTAAATCCAGTAGCCCCATTCTTTTCTTTTCTTTTTTTTTTTAAATGCAATTTAAAATTTCTATAATTTATTGTACCCAAAGGGGAAAAAAAGGTGCATCATTACTATTTTTAACACAAAAGTGATTTTATTACTTGTTTTTTTTAATAAAAAAACTTTATTTCATTGATGAAAGATCTCAAATCACAGTAATTGTATTATTTACGTTAAAATGGACGCAAAGACTTGAACACAAATATTAGAATCTTTTCTTTTCGCTAATAAGGTAATATAAGAACTTGACTCACACCTTTTCTGCCGCCAACTGATTCCCAAAAGCATTAATCAAGTCGGAAAATTCAGAGAATGAAAGGTTTCCATCTTGATTATAGTCCTGTACAAAGTATGAACGCTCAGAGTTTTCAATGTCCAATATTTATAAGGTGAGGATGAGAAAAATCTGCAAGATGGATTTTTTTTTCCCAGGAGCAGTAATGGTATCTGTTTGTAATAAATTTTGAGCTATACTTTATTAAATTATAATAAATAATAAGCAGAAAATGTTAGGAATGCTAGATTAATCAAATTGAAAGTCAATAAATAAAGTACTGGGCCAGTTTGAAAAACAAGAGAATAATAATATAACTTGTACTGGAAAATAAGTGACAAGACCAGCAAGATTAACAGGATTAATTAATGTAAACTAACAAAAACGAAAATGAGCAGATGCACGTTTTCATCTCTATGATGGTGGTCTTGGATAACTTCCTCTCTTCGAACTTTTTTTAAGTACTTTTCCTGTTAGTATAGCAATCTGAAGTTGGATAATATCTTTACGTGAAAAAGAGAGAATTTTGGATTTTGAGCTTCTTCTTGAGTTGGAAGTCGATCAAAAGGCTGACACTAAATTTCATTACTCTATCCAAGCTTTTTCTTTTTCTTTTCTTCTTTTGAAAACAAATAAAAACTTTATTGAAAAATAAAGAGGAAAGGAAAAAATACAGGGGCAGGAGGAAGAGGTTTCCTCAAAAAGCAATCCCAGAAATGCAAAATGGAACAAAACTACGAAGTTATAAAAAAGATGCCCAATTCCTAACAAAGTCTGAAAAATTGGCCGACCAAACTCTTTATCTCTATAAACTCATAATGATACCCAATATTTCACTTTATCCCATAAAACAAGACTATCTTCCCCATGATCCTCGAAAACTCTGTGATTGCTCTCTAACCCAATACCCCAAAAAATAGCCGAGATAGTAGCCCTCCATAAAATTTACTGAGACTGGAAGGTTGACCGAGCTCGAGCAACTCTGTACAGCTACTAGGAATTGCCCAAAGCAGTCCAAATTCCTTCAAAAACAGAGACCAAATCTGATGAGAAAAAGAGCAATGCGACAAGTGATTTAGTGACTTCTCATCCTTCTTGCACATCACACACTAGCCAGGACAAATTGAAATGAAAGGGCTACGTTGCTGCAACAGATCATGAGTGTCAAGTTTATTAAGAGCGAGAAGCCAGCAAAAAACTTAGAACTTTTACTGGAATCCGGGTTTTCCAAATGCTTTTCTTTCTTCAAATGTATTTGAGGTGGTATCAAAAAATCTCCTTTCTTTAGCTTGCTTCACCAACCACCACAGCAACTTCTCCTTTTATTTCGGGAAGAGGTGGCTTGACCATGCTCCCTAATTGTGGTGGCTTTTACGCCCCCCTCAGGAATCGTATCTTTGTTGATTTCTACAATGAATGCTTTTCTATTCTTTACTTTCGTCATCAATTCTGAGAAACTTAAGATGGAGTTCTCTTTGTGGACCATGTACTTCGTTTGCATTTCTTTGATACATACGCAAATTAACTCTATTCTTAATTGATCCCATTGCAGTCTTGGGTTCTTTCCTTGAATCTGTTCACGTAGATAGTAAGTGATTCTTTGTCCTTCTATGCTTCACTGGCAAATCTGTCAAACTAGGTTTATTTTCTGCCACAAAATTAAAAAGGTGCATAAAGTAGTCGGTAACACTTCCCAGGTGCAGATATTCTATTAGTTGGCAGACTAAATTACCATGCATAAGCTATGTTCACAAGTGATTAGAAAATTTTGTCATCTTGAGTTCTTGATTAGAAGCACATGCTCCCAAGGCATCCAAGAATCGAAGCACATGTTCCTGAGCATTTCTCCATCAAATTTCCAAAACCTAAGATTAATGTAATCCTTTGGATAAGGCTTGGCAAGTATATGTGCTGGATATAGAGGACGGAAATCAAGACTAAATTACCATGGGTGATTGTTTTAAGCCATAAATAGCCTTTTTCAACTTACAAACCTTATTCTTCTCTAACTCAAATCTTAGAGGAACCTCCATATAGATATCTTCATTGAGATCACCATGTAAAAAGGCATTTTTTACCTCAAACTGCTGCAAACTCCAACCACGGTTAGCTACTAAAGATAATAGGATTCTTACCGAATTCATTTTAGCAACAGGAGCAAATGTTTCAAGGGAACCTATCCCATAAGTTTGAGCGTACCCTTTAGCTACTAACCTTGCCTTATCGCGTTCAAGTGATCCATCTGCCTTGTATTTCACAGGGAAGACCCATTTGCATCCTACTAGCTTCTTTCCTTGAGGCATTTCCACCAAGTCCCACGTTTTGTTCTTCTCAAGTGCATCCATTTCAACCTTCATAGCTTCTTTCCACTCTTTACTTCCCAATGCTTCAGAGAGTTTTTGGGGTACTAATAGTGTTAATGTGGATAAGAAAACTTTTATGACCACTGCTCAGCTTTTCATAGGACACAAAGTGAGACAATGGATATACAGGCCGCTGAATACAATTCCTAACACTCTTTTCTAATTGCAATAGGAAGATCATAATCATCAACAACAAGCGCATGTCTTTCATGATCTTCAGGATTATGAGGTACCTCAACATTATCAGCAGCAGAGATTAGTTCTGAATCAACAACCTGCATTGGATGAACAAGGGATTCTTTCCTCCTTGAATATACCTACAATGGGCAAGTAGCACTTTGAATCTGTTTATCCTTTGCTGCTGGATTCGGAGTACTTGGATCTGGCTCATTTGGTGATGGAATGGAAACAGATGATGATGAGGGATTATGATTTTGTGAGGATGGAGAAGATGAAAGATCAAGCAAAAACAAATCTCCATCCTTATCTTCCATGAATGATCCTGAAAATAAGGATTTGAAAAGTAATTCTCAGCTTCAACAAATGTTACATCTACAAAGATAAAGAACCGTTTTGTTAGAGGATGATAACATTTATACCTTTTTTGTGTAGAAGAATATCCCACAAAGACACACTTAAGAGCCCTTGGATCAAGTTTACCACAGTTGTTCAAATGATTATGGACAAAAGAAACAGGCCTAAAGGCCCTAGGAACTAGGTGATTTGTTGTTTTGAAGTTGGGGAAAATTTTTTAGAATAGTTGCATGCGGCTGTTTTTGTCAAGAACTCGAGTGGGTAATCTATTAATCAAATGTGTAGCGGTTAAAACAGCCTCTCCCCAATAATTTTTGGGAACATTTTTTTGGAAAAGAAAGACTCGGATAACAGCTAGAAGATGACCATTCTTTTCGTTCTGCCACTCCATTTTGTTGTGGTGTGCTGATGCATGAAGACTCATGAACGACTCCTTTTTCTTTGAAGAATGGCGATAACACTTGATTAAAATAATCTCTAGCATTATCAGATCGAACTCTTTTTATCTCAACCCCAAATTGATTTTTCACCATGTGGAAAAATTCTGAAAAGTAATCTGATTTTTGTTTTAAGAGAAACCCATGACACTCGAGTACAATCGTCAATAAATGAGATAAACCAGCGCGCCCCAGAAATATTATGGACTGTAGAAGGTCCCTAAACATCACTATGAAATAGAATAAAGGGTGTTGAAGCTCTTGTATTACTTCTTGGAAAACAAATACGCTTATGCTTTGCAAGTTCACAAACATCACAATGAAATTCACCCACATAAAATTTTTAAACAAACCAGGAAACATTATATTAAGAGTACCGATGGAAGGATGACCAAGACAAAAATGATATAACCAGATTTTATTTTTAATGGAAATAGAAGACTCAGAAAGCAAAGATAACGGAATAGGATCCTTAGTGCTATTTTGCCCACCAGGTTCCTCAAGAAAGTAGAGCCCATTCCTTTTCCTAGCAAGTCCAATCATCTTCCCAGAACTTTGGTTCTGAAATTTGCAAAGTGAAGAAGAAAACATCACCATGCAGTTCAAATCCTTTGTGAGTTTGTGGATTGAAATTAAACTAGTTGACAATTTCGGCACATGCAGCACATTTTTTAAAACAAAGTTTTGATTTATGATCACATCCCCTCGACTAGCAACTATAACAAATGTTCCATCAGCAGTAACAATTTTCTTATTACTAGGACAAGGATTATAAGAAACAAATCCCTGAGAAGATTGGGTCATATGATCTGTAGCCCCGGAATCCACAACCAAGTTCCTTTTGAGATCGACTCGGCAGTGAGTGCACAGACCTGAGAATTACCTAAACAGCCAAGGAACAAGTACCTACACCACCTATAGGTTTCTCTAATTTCCCCAGAAAATATCTCAGCTTCTCAATCTCTTCTTTGTTGAACTTGGATCACTCCTGGGAGAACTCTCCTTCTCTTCCTGATTGTGACGAGGTCAAATTTGCTCGTCTTTGTCCCCCTCCTTGATTAACCTTTGTTGTCAAATAAGTATTTTGAGTATTTGAGGGCTTACCATGGAGTTTCCAGCACCTCTCCCTGTTGTGTCAAGGCTTCTTGCATTAGGTACACCATAAAGAGTCTATATTACCTGCTCTTGATCCTTTAAACAGCCCATTATTTCCTCCTACTCCCCTGGAATAGGCATTCGGCTGTTGCTGGTCTGATTTCACAGCTTTAGGATTTGCAGCTTTTGTAACCAAGGCTTAACAGTCTGCCGATTGAGTATCCAACATGACTCCTCTTCGCCCTTCTTCTCCACGAATAACTGTTTCATTGAGTGAAGGAATTTCTTCCTTTCCTAAAACTTGTACTCGAACAGGATCAAACTCAATGTTCAATCCGACGAGAAAGGTGTAAATTCTCTCTTTCTCAATAAAACGTTTAAGAAGGGCTGCATCATCGCTGCACTTCACCTCAAAACATTGATAACGACCCAACTCCTGCCACAAGTTTTGTAAACTCTTTAGCATATTCAGTGACCGAGCGATTACCTTGTTTGGTAGATGACTACAAGTTTTGTTTGTTTTTGTTTTGTTTGTTTTGTTTCTCGTCTTAATCTCATATATTTGTGCAGCATCTCAGACTTTAGAATAGATCTGCCTACATTACTCCTAAATCTCCCTTGCTGTTGTCAAAAGCATGCAAGTATTGCTGACTTCTGGCATCATCGAATTCCATAACTAGGACATCACCATGGAATCTTTTTCATCCCACACAACGAACTTCGGATCATCTGGTTTAGGTCATGTCCCAAGAAGATGACTCAATTTGCCCTTCCCTTTCAAGAAGGTTTTAACAAACTGAGACCACTTCAAATAGTTTTTGCCATAAAGACGTAAACCTGGTTGAATATTCTGCATCTCTCCTGCTGCACTGTTGATGATTTCATTTGTTGCTGTCGGATTAGAGGCTTGTTCACTGGTAGATTCAGAAACTTCAGACATGATTTTGGACAGAAGTGGAAAGAAATTTGGGCTTAACAGGAGAGATTTGAAAAAGAAAAAAATGTCATGAAATAAAGGCCAGAAGAAAAAAAGAACTGGAACCTTTTTCCAGAAACTTTTTATGTGGCAATGCAAGCCACAAATTTACAAGAATTCCCAGAGATCATTCAGCTTTGATACCATGACAAAAGGTGGGGAAATTTCTTGTATATTTAACTGAATAATGTAGAGCAATATATAGGAAAAGAACTATGCTATAAAAGGGAATTCTCCTAAGACCTAATCCCCAGAAATCAGGGATATTCACTATCAGAATATACAACTATTATCACAGGAAATATACACAGCTGTAATACACGTATTCTCTTAATCTACTCAGCAGTAAAATTTTCACACCATAATTACTGATTCTAACAAATTCCAATTCATCCTTCACTTAAACTTTCTAATGCAGCTATCTTTTGTTTGATTTGTTCTGGCTATTTGAGGAAAAGGAAATAGGGGTGATAGTTTTGAAGAAGCTATATTCCTAGCCTCGCTTTGCGCTCCGACTGACAAGGTGATTAAAGACTTTTCTTTTTCCTTGATAATTTTAAAATGAATGCATGTTTTAGGAAGATAAATGTTTGAGCTTTCCCAGGATGGTTAACTCCTTTTTATTGTGTTTTGTTCTCTTCCTTTCTTTCAATGAGGACACCTCATCCTTTACTCCTTGTAATTGATTTTTCATCAATGAAAAGTTTTTCTTATTGAAAAAATAAATAAAAGAAAAAAGAAGAGTCCGTGTCCAGATCCAACAGAAAGCATTCAGAACATACCACTATAGATAAGATGCGCCTCGCAAAACCTGTTTCAGTTTCAATTGGATCCTGTTAATTTGTCATATAAAAGTCACAAACCATAATCACATCAAAAATTAACCAATAACATGATTTGTAATTTATCTTGCACCTCAACAGAGCATGAAATATAGATCTTTCCAACCACCAAGTCTGATGACGATGGATCCAACAGGTCAATGATTTCAAAATCAGAATTCATACCCTGCAACATTATATCAAACAGTTAGGAAATAAGAAATGTTATGCAGCAGTAGCAACTGAAGTGAAATATTAACAGCGGGTTGCCGGGTACCATTTAACAAAATAACAACATTTTATTTTGGAGACACATGCCTAAAGATGTTAAGTGGGAACCTTTTTAGTATAAATATATAATATAGATATATATATATATATGGGATTTGAGCAATAATGGCCAGTTTTAAGTGTCTTTTAAGTAGATAACAATGTTTTCTAATATTAAACATATGGCCGCTTTAAAAAATTAATTGATACAAAAAGTCAAAAATGACATTCCAACTACAACTAATTTGGCCAATTGTTTTCTGACACAGCTGCCACACGGTACGTACTTTATCATAGCCGTTTCTTCCAAACCCAGGGCCTCATTTTTCTAGTACCGTTATTATAGCCATTTACGTTCCCATATTTTCTCGAGAAACAATGGACGAAGGCTACTAACCAATGGAAATGATACCAATCAATGGACGAAGGATTGAAAAAACATGGTGGTGATCATGCGACTCATTGGGATATGGGGAAATATCATGCCACTATTGGTCATCCCTATTAATCATGACCACGTCATACTAGAGCACTCTATGTTCCCAGCAAAACACGACTAGAGAGCTTCTGAAACTGCATGACAATAATGACCACATTGAGCAACTTGTAGAATTCCCATTGAAGAGAACCCTGAGAGGGTAACACCAGATTCCCCCATAGCTGAATAAATGTTTCTTGACCACAATGCAAGGATGTGGCTTCCCCGTACATAAAACATTGCAAATGATTCCATTTGGTTGAGTATACCTCAGAGGACAGGGCAAGCCTAGACTGTATTGTTCGATGAAACAGACTAGTCAGAAGCGTGGTGATGATTTTGGGTTTAGAATTTAGAGGACGTTTGATTCATGGATTCAGAATCATGATTCAGAACCATTCTCGATTTACGTGTGTTTTTTGTGAGAGAAAATACAGTAGCGAGCCACGAACAATGATCCGAGCCATGGCACGGATCCTTGAACCAAACGCACGCTTAGTGCTTAGTGGAGTGGACCCCGCGTAATCTTCACCTTGGCTACGTGGCACCAACTCCATCCCTAACCTTATCCTCCACCTAAGCACTACAGAGAAACACCATCATTCCGCCTTTTGACTAATTAACGGAATCCCCATCATGACACCTTTTGAAAAATAAAAGCAGAATCTCATTATGGCTACTTTAGATTATAAACTATTAGCTTTCTCCCAGCATAATAATGATGGATCTTTCCGTAGTCTACCATGTAATGTTTATATGTAATATTTATGTAATGGCTTCCTCCATTAGGGAGCACTAGCTATATTGAGGACATCGTAGAATTCCTACAAGCCTTGTATCCTATTAGCTTTTGTGTACTATTGTGTTTTAAGTAAATAAGAGTGTTTTTATTTCTCCCAACAATTCCTCCACCTTCCTTCTTATGGCAATCTATGTGTTCTTTACTTGATATTGTCCAATTGTCTATTCAAAGTCCTTGTGCAATTGTGTGTCTAGTCCTCAAAATGTAAGTGTTGAGTCATTGTGCATTAGGGGCTTTGAGAGTTACTGTGCATTTAGTGGTTACTGTACATTTAGGAGTTACTGTTCTTTTGGGGTTTCGAATGTACAGTAGCTTTAAGGGTTCCCTGTATAAATATTGTGTGTGTGTGTGTTTGTATAACTGAGACTTAAAAGTACTCGAGTAGTAGCAATTTGAAATTTGGTGACACCTTTTTGGTAAATTTTATTCGCACTGTATCTTAAATAGAAGACCAGCAAAAACGGAAAGATGCAGACAAGAAAATCTGCATCCTAACACAACCTTCCAGTTAAGAATCAAAGGAAATGTAAGATCTAAAAATTTTATCCGTTGGCACCCAAAACGAAGATGAACACTTTGCCTTCTCATAGATGTCGAGATCTCCAACTCCTTGACTTCAAAAATTCTTGTATTTTTTTCCATCCAAATTGTCCAAAGAAGCGTGTGGAATTCTTAGTCAAAGTTAGTTAGGAATTTTAGAGATTGTGTTATTGTATTTTTGGTATAATTTAATAAGGAGAATCTGGTATTATTATACCAGATTTCTCAGTTTATTTCTTTCCTTTTTTGGTGGAGGATTTCCCTCTAATTAGTTTGATTTAGAACCGGGTCTTATGGCTGGTATATTGCAGCCGACCCCTATATATATTTCCATTGTATTCTTTATTCTAATTATGAGAATAAGAGCATATTCACTCTCAGAAACTCACAAAGCGAAATCACCATACACCTCCAAAAAACTTTAGCTGTTTTAGTAGAATCAAAACGCACCAGTTTTTCCAAAACTAGTGATTTGCAATGGGCAGGGAACACTGAAAGAAAGCCTGCCTCTTTCAACAATTTATTTTATAATTCCCTAACCACACTACACAACGTAACAATGGGTGACCAATTGTTTCATCATCACTTCTACATGGCACACCAGGAAGGAGAAAAAGTGAAGTAAGGATTCCTCCTTTGTACCCTATCACGTGTTCAATTTTCCATGAAAAACCAGCCAAGCAAAAACCTTGATTTTGTAGGAAGCACATGATTTCCAAATGAAACTAAAAGGTTCAAAGAAGAGGTTCGAAATATTTACAGGAAAAGCCTGCGGGGTCTCATGACCATAACCTTCTATCTAAAAGGGATTGCCTTAGTGAGACTGTCTCCAAGACTTGGAATAAAGAATATGAGTTCTCCACCTCGCTATCATTTCATCTATTACCAAATTTGGAAATCAGCAATGCCGCAAAATGATATCTATTAGTCTAAACAATTGAGGGAAGGAAAGATCAAATGATTGGGCGCCAAACCACACATCCTTCTAAAAGAAAATCCTATTTTGAAATAAAACAAAGAAAAGTGCAATCAATCGTAGAATTGACCACATCATTCCTGAATAATTCCCCACCCTGAAAGTAACATCTAAAAACCATAAGTACCCCCCATCTAGACTTGGTCGTTTATCTTTATCACAACTGAAAATAGCTTCTTTTTTTTTTTTTTTTTTTTTTTTTTTACTTTTTCCAACTCAAATGGCCTCTCCAACTGAATAGCTTTCTCTGCCGAGATTGTACTCCAATTAATGCCATCTAAAGACCATGAATACTCACTATCCTCCTTGAAGAGATATTATAAAAAAGAAATAATCTCCTTTTGATCCTCCAAGACAGTGTTGTAATCCTTCTCCAATCTCGAAATTAGGCTCTTGCTCCACATATTACTTACCAATTACGAAAGAGCTTAGACTTTGCATCCCATTCCTTTACCCCCTTGAACTTCATCTTTTGTTTCCAGAAGACTACATCCTTAAAAAATAAAAATGATTTCCTTCATCTGATTCCTTAACGATCTCCTTTCCACTCTTCTAAAATGCCAATTTCCTCTTTGCTGTCCAATCTTTGTATCTTAGTGAGTCTTGTATCTGCAACAACCTCCTTGTTCTGTTTCCTAGTCAATTCAAATATTTACCTTGAATTGTTCCCATCCACTAACATTAACCCTCTAGCTAGCTGAAGAATGTCACACAACCATGACACCCTCACCCCTCTTTAGCTGAAATAAAATTATTTACATAAAGAATTGACTTAAAACCTGCTAAAAATGCTCAAAATAATGATTGTTTTGAGCCGTGGCCATAACTAGAAAAGACTAAAATTCTACAGAAAGTCGCACTCAGACGTTCACAAGTTACTTCGAAAAGTGGCAGCTCAATGGTAGCCAGGCACAATAAATTAACAGATAAATATGGATGCTATATTTTGATGGAGAAAAAACCACCTTTCCATGAAACAGTTACAAGCTTTTAAACACAAGACTTACTTAAATGCGAAAGGTACTAACCTGTGTTAGGAATTCAAGAAGATTAATCTCACAATATCCTATTAATTTGTTGCTGGACAGTTTATTGGTCTGCGGAAAATAGAAATTTTCATGAAGTAAAGCAGCTTCAGGGAAATAACAGCAATGATAAAGCTATCCTACATTTTCAATTCCAATGCAAAAAATAATAATAATATAACAAATTAAAAATAAAATAAAAAAATCAGTAAATGATCAAGCTTCAAAGATAAAATTCGCAGTGACAAAAACTGTAAGAAATACACAGAAGCACACTACAAGCAAGTCAAACATATGTGCAGAAAACTATAAAGCATAAAGACCCAGCATTAAGAATCGATTTATGTTTATATGCTAATAACTGCATTCGATAAGAACTGAGTTTTCCTCAAGTAGAAATAAACAAAATCATACCAAGACAAAAAACTAAGTAAATACACAACAGCCCTCCAGCTAAAACGAATTAAAAAAAATAAAAAATTCCCACATGGAAGCTTTACCCAGCAGCTTATCCTCAAAATTGACAAGTTTTTCTTCTTGAAACATTGGTAAAATTTTTATCAAAAGAAATTGCAGTTATAAGATAAATCACATTGGAAGCAAGACCTAACAAAATTTAGACACATGCAGTTACCACAACTTTTAGCCAACTGACAATGGACCACTTCATATCATAGGACAAACATCCGTCATAGATGTTAATCCATAGTTACTGGATAGTGACAGCTATGCCCCAAACCTTTTACAAGACATCATTAGCATTCATTTTCTTTTTCTTTTTTCTTTTACGTTTTAACTGTGTAAGAAAATCAAATTATAAGATTTAAGGTATCTTTATCAAGAAAAAATGCAAGAGCATTGAAATGAAACGAAGTGAGATCTTGAGGACTACTTGTCCAGTTCTATTATAATTTTCCAATTCAACAAAAATCAGCTTCTCAAAAAAAAAAAAAATGTAACTAAGTGAGATCTGTGTACGAAGATGCATACCTCAAACACTGATATCCTAGCAACATGAGGTCCATCTTTTTCCAAAAGAAGCTTTTTATCCTGCATAAGGAAAGACAAAGTTGCACTTGTAGGCCTATTTTTAGCGTACTTGCTCACCTAAAAAGAAAGAGGAAACATAAAGTTGCACTTGTATGCCTATTTTGAGCGTATTTGCTCACCCAAAAAGAAAAAGGAGAGAAAATTAATTAATTCAGAAGAGAATTCAACATACTTAAAGGTACAACAAAATATATTTGTTTTCTTTTTTAATAAAAAATAAAAAGTCCATAAAATTTAACAAAGGATTCCCACCATTTCAAAGAAAACACAGGAAAGGTAAGCCTTAAATTCTTCAGCTGAAGATGCCGATAAAGTAGCTAAATATTGGATTCTACTTAAGAACAAAAAGGTTTCTTGCTTCATGGAAGATAAATCATCCTCCAATTTGCAGCTTCATTTGTAGCAGAACCAAGGTTTTAAAAGGCGGAATCAGGAACCGAGGTGTTTTGTCTAATTGAGGTGAGGTGTAAGACAAATGTATACTATGTTAGGAAAAAAAAAGGTAAACGAGAAAAGAGACATGACAGAAAATGACAAGTTAATTGCCATGAGGAGACATGGTGAAAAGTACTCACAGAATTCCAGATTGGCTTGTCTGTGCTGTATCAAACCAAAAGAAAAAAGGTTAAAATTATTAAATTTGACAAGATGTTTAATTCTGTAACACATAGCTTTCCTTTTTTATACAAGAAACATAAACTATTAGGGTTTAGGGTTTGGGAAGCTACGCATAGTCTACATGAAAAAGGACTAATAGGTGTTAACGAAAATGAAACCTACAATGAGACACTAATGATAAAGCATAATAGTTAATGAGTAAAAAATCGATATTCTAGGTTAACTAAAGACCAATTGAAAACACCCTTTCACTAACAACAAAAATGTATCATTTTAGTCTCATATAACATCAACAGGAAATCATAAAAACACACTCTTACCAAGAACAAAAACATACCACATGAACTATACACAGGAAATCCCCTTCTTGATTAAATATCAATTCGCAGTTGCTAATCTTCATATGATCATCCTTTTAATTTCCATCAATACCGTTGCATCCATTAAGTTGTTCTATTTCTATTGGTTGATGTGCTTACATTTTAGTATAGTCATGTTTACATTTTTCCGTCATTACAACAATTACATTTTCCAATTAATTTAAATTAAAAGATTACTTCTTTCAAAACTTAATGATCATGAAAAAGTAGATTTAGCATTTAAATAGTATTATGCATCGGAACACAAATGAAAATAACATATGAGTTAAGCCAATTTCACAGTTTTTGGTGTTAAACATGGCATTGGCATTAGCATTTGCATAGGAGATGATCAAATTAAACGCATATTCCACGAACCAAACCAGACAAGTGACTTCTACTATGCTCAACAAAGGGGTAAAAAAACGTCAAACTTTTGTGCTTTTCTGAACTGTTTTGCTAACTTTTAAAGATAAACGAATGTGAAAATAAAAAGCGACTGAAATTCGAAAACAACAGTTAAACAAACGAGTAAGGAAGTATTTCATTACTGATCGGAGATTTGGGTACGAAATGTCTGTTCCCCAAAAGAAACACACGCAAGCCACTTGTCCTTGAACTCCATCTCCGCCTACAACAATCACACAATAAATTACTCCATTTTCTCCACTTTCTTCACCGCAAAACTTCACAAATTCCACATTCCGAGAAAAAAAAAATAACAAAGAAATTAACAAAAATAAACGACATACGCGAAGGAGAGTGAGGAGAGCGATTCCGGCGAAATGATCGGCGTCGAGAAGCTTCCTGACTGCAGAGGAACCAGAACCGCCGCTGCCATGGCGAAGATGAAGATGACGGCGAATACTGTGAAGGTGAAGCCGGTCTTTGAGCCGCGACGACAAAGACGAACCCTTCGATTCTGGAAAAGGAGACGACGATTCTTTCGAGCTTTCGTTTCCCATTCTCTAAACTAAATTTGTTTTTCTCTGTCCGAATGAGAATAAAGGAAGAAAAATAAGTATATTATCCAGGTATTATATCTTTCACAGTCAAAGGTCATTTTCTACTTCTTTTTTCTTTTTTTTTTTTCGCCTTTCAAAGTGCGCTAGTATCTGGAAAGTGCCTACCCTAAAGCATTATTATTTTCTGTTTTCCTTTTTTCAATCCGAGAGTGGATTGAAAGTTTTGACTTGTGCGTGTGTGGTGGAGAGAAAGTTTTGACTTGTGCGTGTGGTGGAGAGAAAATTTTGGGAAATTTTGCTTGGCCCCCACTAACTTCTATTTCATTGTTTTGCTGTGAAGAAGGACGGGGTTCCTTGGATTTGTGGGAATATTTTTCTTTCCCCGTAGGCCCCACATCTCACTCTCTTTTAATCTATTTAAGCCTCGTTCACTTTACGGATTCGAGTTTTTTATTTGAGCTGAGATGTGACATTTTTTTAGAGCTTTTTACTATAGTAAAAAAAGTTAGATGTGACATTTTTTTAGAGCTTTTTACTGTAGAAACCTAGAACTGAAAACTCGAATCGGTGAAATGAACGAGACCTTAGGCTTCGTTTACTTCGCGGATTCGAATTTTCAATTCGAGCTGAGATGTGATATTTTCTGAGAGTTTTTCACTATAGCAAAAAAAGTTAGATGTGACATTTTTTAAGAGCTTTTTACTGTAGGAACCTAAAACTGAAAACTCGAATCGGTGAAATGAACGAGGCCTTAGTTCGTTGATTCAAGTTTTTAATTCGAATGGACGGGGTTCCTTAGATTTATGGGCATATTTTTCTTTCCCCGTAGGCCCCACATCTCACTCAGTTTGAATTCGTTGATTCGAGTTTTTAATTCGAATTAATATGTGCTTTTATGTGATAATTTTTTACTGTAATAAAAAAGTTTGATGTAACTGTTTCTGAGAGCTTTTTACTGTAACAAAACTCAAATTCTAAATTTAAATCGGTGAAATAAATGAGATTTTTTTATTAGAAAAAGAAAAATATCCAAAACATAATCGGCCAGTTTGGAATTCTTTTCACCATCTTTTACATCTTTTTCTCTTAATAATAAAATATTAATAAAAACAACTATTTTCATTAAATTTTTAACAAAAATTAATATTTAATTATTTAAAAAGTATTTTAATAATTCTATAATTTTAATTTAAAATTAATTTATATTTATATTTTTTATTAGGAAACATCCATAATTAGTTAAATGTAAGTTAAAAATTTTAAGAATCCTTTTTATTTTTATATGTAGATTAGATTCAAAAATTAAAGTGCTTGAATAAAATAATAATTGTATTTTAAATTATTTAATAACAATTGTTATTTATATAACACATGTCAAAAATTATTTAGCATAATTATTTTCTGTTTTCCTTTTTTTTCAATCCGATAGTAGATTGAAAGTTTTGACTTGTGCGTGTGGTGGAGAAAAATTTGGGAAATTTTGCTTGCCCCATTGACTTCTAGTCTATGGTCCAATTTGGTATTGATTCTGAGAGAGGAAAAACGCATATAGCTGGAGTTAAAGTTGATAAAACCGTTTGGTAAAAGCACAAAAATATATTTTTGAATAATTTGTTAACAATCTGAAGCTAAAAAGTAGAATCAGCCCTCCGATTCTGCTTCCAATTTATGCGAGAATTTAGTAAGCAATATTAATGAAAGTTTCTTATTCTCAATTTTACCCCCAATGAAATCGAAAAATGATCATCTTACCAATCACATTTATCAACTCATCTCTCTTCTCTCCATTCTCCTTTTTCTCTGTGCTCTCTCACTCCGCTGCTCACTCTCTCTTCTCTCGCTCCGTGCTCGGCGCTCCTTTCTCCGCTTGCCGCTCTCTCTCTCAAGAACTTCTCCTTATTTTCAAGGGCATTTCCCTTCTTCAACCTTCCCATGTAACTTTCTTTCTTTTCTCTCTTTCCTTTTTGTTTTTCAGTTGGAATTAAAATTCTGTTGTTGTTTGTGTTTGGTTCCCGAGAATCCGTGGGAAAATGATGGAAAGTTGGCGTCTTGGGAGTTGGGATGGAAGTTTAATTCCTGATCTAATTTTATTTGGAGATTTGGATGTGAATTTCTCAGAATTTGAACTTATTGTTACCTTTGTGTTTAAAGATATCTGTTTTAGGAGAAACCGAACTCCTATTTTGATATATTTTGGTCATTTTAACTATCTACATCAATTCAACTTTATAATTTACCAACCGCTACTATATTGATTTTAGAATCAGCACAACTATTATATTATAATTTATCAAACATTAAGTTACTTTTTGTAACAACTATTTTTTCTTTAAACATAGCTAAAAATATATTTTTTTTTAAATTCACAACACTACCAAACTAGTCTATGTCATTGTTTTGCTGTGAAAAATAACAGGGTTCCTTTGGATACTTTTGGAATATATTTCTTGAGGAGTGTTAAGGACAGACTTTACAGGATGCACCACATGTTAGGGTGTGTTTGGTAAGGGGATTCGTACCCTGATTTGAATTATGGTTTATTGTTCGCTACAGTGTTTTCTCTCATAAAAAATACATGTAAATCAAAAATAATTATAATCTCATGATTCTAATTCATGAATCAAACGTCTCGAATTTTCTTTTCCCCTTAAAACGTTGGCAACCTCTGTTAAAATAAAGTACAATCTTTTGGGTTAATAACAAAAATGCCATTCTTCTCTTGTCCGTCATCAAAGAAAAATCAAAGCAATGAACAAATATACCCATATGATTATATGAACGAAGAATGGAAATTTCAATTACATTCGCACATACATGGATAATGATAAATACCTTCTTTTTTTTTTTGGTACGTTTGGTACGAGAATATATCCATTTTTTTCATTTGAAATCAAAATATTTTTTTCTTAAAAAATCAAAATACCCTTATGTTATTCCTTGTTAAATGGAAAATCATCATAAAAAATTAAAAGAAAGTTTTTTTGGTATGCTTTCCTACTGATAAGATTTATTTTTTTAATTGTTAAATCTAATCAAAATCACTTTAAATTACAAAAATATGTAAGATAGATAATTTTTTATATAAATATGACGGTTAAAAATATAAAACTACTGATAATTTATTTTTTAATCATATCAAAAAACCTTCCAAATCAAAATAATAAATATCCTTATGTTATTCCTTCCTAAATGGAAATAACATTTAAAATAGTATGACAAGTGGAGATTTAGGAAAGACTAGTGGACAACAGTGTGACAAGTGGAGATTTTTTTTTTTTTTTTTTTTTTTTATATATTGCTTTTGGGAGAGAAACATTTTTCCTAGATTTACCGAATTCATCAACCTATTTTATATATATGTCGTGGATCTAGTCCTCTTGGTTTGGACATTGTCCGCTAACAACTATGCCTTTCTCTCGCATGAATGCAATATTTAGGGTGTGTTTAGTAGATGATCTAGAATTATAATTTTGAATCCTGGTTCAGAATCAATATTTAGTTTGGATGATTCTGAATTTGATGTGATGTTTTAAACTAACTCAAATCATGATATTCAAACTCCTGATTCTGAATTATGGTTTCAGAATCATGATTTGAATCTAAAATCATGAATCATGGTTCTAGTTTTAGAATCATGATTAAAATCACATTAGTTTGAATCATCGTACCAAACGTTTCTAGTGGTGGCCATTAGTGTTTGACTTTATAACATCCATCCTCCCCTCTGAATTATAAAACGTTAACAAAAAACTCCACTTCCCGTAAGATCTATAACAGAAGTAACACTTGTCACACATATATTTATTATTCTTATAGTTTGGTGCAAAATTATTATTCTACACATCACTTTTATATTTAGATTTTTTAAAATATCTTTTAATTTTCATTTACTATGATAATAAATAAAACAAAATTTTTAATCTTACACTTTTTAAAGTTAATTGAAACTCTTTCAATAATAAAATAATTAAAACTTATAATTTTTAAATTCACAATATATTTTTTAACTTAACTCACAATATATTTTTAATAACATTTTTTAATAGTATGTACTTCATGTAAAGTAGAATTAAAAATAGTTTTTTTAAAGATTTAATATTTTATAAGAATAGATAGAATACCTAAATACCCGTAAATTGTACATCATACATTTGTTTTCTATTAAAAATGTTAACAAAACAAGGTTTTTATTAACAATTCATAGTTTGGAGAGAACATTGGCCCGTTTAGTTCACTGATTGAGTTTTTAATTCGAATTGAGATGTGACTTTATGTGAGAGATTTTTACTGTAGCAAAAAAGTTAGATGTGATTGTTTGTGAGTGCTTTTTACTGTAGAAAAACTCGAATTCTAAACTCGAATCAACGAAATGAACGAGTTACGTTTTGAAGATTACAAAGCAAAGTGCTGCACGGATCATAATTTATTAAAATTTTGTAATTAATCTTACTTATCTATTTGGATATAGAATAGGAAACAACTAATGACCCTTTCTTTTTTTGTTTTGAGGAACTAATGACCTTTTTCATATTACTAAATTTATAAACAAAAAAAGAACCCTATTAATTCAATTACTTAAATATCTTTGTGAATAATTAAAATCACTATTGGGTTGATAAGTGTACATTATAATTGATTAGGAATCAATATCAAGAAAGGAGTTAGGATATATATTTATTTTCTCATTTCCTCTATGGCAAAGAGAAGCATTACTTTAGGAAGAATAATAAAATTAATGTTAGTTTAGTAATTATGTCAAAATCTTGATGTTTAGTTTAATTATCGTTTTTTTTTTGTTATTTTGTCGTTCGTCATAATTGCTATTTTATTATCTGTGAGTTATAAATAGTAACATTATTAATTATAATTGAAGACTTTAAATATTTTAATAATTAAATTAGAGTTAATTTTACTCTTTAATTTATGCCTCGTTCATTTCGCTGATTTGAGTTTAAAATTCGAGTTGAGATGTAATTTTATATGAGAGTTTTTTACTATAGTAAAAAACCCGTTCACTTCGCTGATTCAAGTTTAGAATTTGAGTTTTTTACAGTAAAAAGCTCTCACAAACAATCACATCTAACTTTTTTGCTACAGTAAAAAACTCTCATATAAAATCACATCTCAACTCGAATTCTAAACTCAAATCAATAAAGTAAACGGGGCCTAAATATAATTATTTGTGAGAACTTTTTATTGTAAAAAAATTCAAATTCTAAACTAAAGTCAGCCAAGTGAACGGGTATTCAAGAATCATCGTCCGATTAGACCGATAAAATTCTGTTTTTCTTCTTTCTGCTACGTCAGTTGGTGGGTACAATAGCCATGATTGGTGATTGGAACCATTTCGAGTGGAGTTCTGGATCTCAAACTGTGGAGTGCCCACCAACGAATCTGTTCTCCTCCACACCTCCACCATCACCACCACCACAACCATTCGCCGCCACCACCTTCACAGTATTATCACTACCACCACCACCACCACCACCACCACCACTAATTTGACTATTCCGACCACTCGCCTTCACCTCCACCACCATCGATACAACCAGCCATTCTCATTACCAGCCAAACCACCACCACCACCATCAACACAACCCCCACCTAGACGCAGATCTGAAACCCACAGTTCCAGAAGCAACATTCACAGCATTGCCACTACCGTTGGAGCAAACAGCGGCCTTACCTTGTCGATTCAGATGCTGATTCGGACGGAGAAGCCTGGGATTGCGACGTTCTCAGATGGAATCGAAATCGCAGACGGCTAGACCCACGAGCTCTCCGCCATGCCATCCAACGAATCGACGAGTTCCGCGCTTCTTTCCGTCGCGATTTCCGCCGTTACTCTGTCGGAACCACGACTCCGTATGAGCACGAAATTAGTGGAGATTCGTAAGGTTCTGCTCCGTTTCACAAGCATCGTCTTCGGAGTAGTGGGCTCAGCGCTAGCAGTCGCCGGAGTGGAGGAGGAGCCCGTCGACGCACCAAGGATAAAGCCAAAGTTCTGACGAAGTTGGAAGATTTCGCGAGTGGGGTCTTAGAACCGTTGGAGGAAGCATCCATTCGAGATCCAAGTTTGGACGGTGGCGAAGCCCAAGTAGTCGAGACTCATCACGACGGCGGCGTTCGTCCCTGCCCGGAATCCAAGTCGCAGTCACTTTCTCTCCCACGATCTGCAAAAGGAGAAACTTGTGGAGAAGTTTGGTCGCCTGAAAAAACCGTCGCCGGAAGGGGAGAAACTGTCGAGATGGCGGCAATTGTGCCTGCCCAAATTCACACCCACAGTGGCGATGGTGAAGTGCAGAACACTAGCGGCGGCGTCAGTCTCAATTCGAGGTTAGTTTCTCTCACACGACGTGCAATGCAGGCTCAGTTACATGGGCCCAACCAAGCTGCCCTAACCCAAGTTAAAAAAAAGGCCCAATTGAGATTAATGTGCCTAGCACAAAGTTTGACCCAAGTCAGATTAATTTCTCCAGCAAGCTAATTGGTGCAAATTTACTTCCCAATCCCAACGAGCAAATTCTCTCAGATTTTCATCAAAAATCCAAGCCTTCTTTAAAAGGTAAAGCTCCAACACTTCACAATATGATGCAATTTGTTAAAGATTGGTTTGATTTTGAGGAAAATAACAATGCATCTTGCGCTACATTGGGAGGTAAAATTATTTATTGTGGAGAAACATTGTTCAAGAGGATTTTATAGATAATTTTAATGTGGACAAAATTGAAAATTTGAGTGAGTAAATTGATTTTGAAGTTGAAACTTAAGGTGAACCAAAAACTCAAGTTGAGGGAGAAATTGAAATTACTATTGTGGGAACCTTGATTAAGAGCTTGTGGACTATTTAAATGTGGCTAAAATTGAGGGAAAATGTGAAGAAATTTATTTTATAGGGGTTGTTGAAATTCAAAGTGGACTAATCAAGGGAGTTAGTTTTATTGGTCGATTGGTTAGTATGATGAAAGTTCAATTTGGGAAATTCAAGACCAAGGGAGTGAGGCGGTGTCACCGGTGCATATTTTTTGTATTTTACACATCCCGTAGGAGAATTATTTTGATTCCATTATGAATTTAGGACGTGATTTTTATGTTGGGGTTTACCACTCTCACAAGACGAATAGGAGAATAGTCGCTTGCTTTTGAGCGTTCACTTCCTCGCGCTTCAACCGAACTCAAGGTCAAGTTCTTTTTAAAGAAAGGGTGAACTAATGTAGGAAGAATACTAAAATTAGTGTTAGTTTTGTAATTATGCTAAAGTCTTTATGTTTAGTTTAATTGTTGTTTCTTTTACTATTTTGTCGTTTGTCATAGTTGCTATTTTGTTATCATTTTATATGTGAGATATAAATAGCCACATTACTAATTACAATGGAAGACTTTGAATATTTTAATAATTAAATTAGAGTTGAGTTTACTCTCCATTTAGAGCTTTGCCCCTTAAGGGGCATGATACAAATTTTATATTTATTAAAAATTACATTTTGACACCAAAACTTTTTAAAAATTACATTTTGCCTCCAAAACTTTTGTAAAATTACACTTTGACCTTAAATTTTTTATAAAATTTCATTTTGACCCCATAACTTTTGAAAAATTATATCTTGACCCTAAAGTTTTAAAAAATTGCATTTTGATCACAAATTATTAAAATTTTGCATTTTGACCTTACACAATACATCATGACATCAAACACCATATTGTAATTTGATAATACAACACAATACAATACACACTAGTATAAAAAGCGGATTAGACGACAGTTGTTAACTGTCGTTAAAACATATGACGACAGCTTAAAAATCGTCATCTTATCCAGAGTCGTCTAATATGCACGTGAAAGTGTAGGG
>NW_010363979.1:544105-561236 GCF_000414095.1 Morus notabilis | reverse complement strand
TAGGGAAAGCACTTAGATGACGGTTTTTGATAAAACAGTCGTTAAATGTGTCACTTTTAACACAATTTTTGTAGAAACCGTCGTTAAATGTCTTTTAAAAAATTAGAAAAAAAATCTCACCTGAATTTTATTTCCTTTCTTAAACAACAATCTCTTGAAGTTCGAATCTAACTAATCCAAAATATTTAGATATAAAAGAAAAACACATATAAGAATTTGAACGAAAAATTGAAATGAAAAAGAGAAAATCAAAGCTAACAAACCTCAAAACTCCTAAGTTTTAAGAAACTGTCGTCTAATATACTATACAAATTTTTAAAACATGTAAATCTTCGGCCCGTGTTTTTTTCAGCACAGTAGACGACTGTTTCTCTTAAAACGTCATTAAATAAGTGTCGTCTAATATAAAATTTGTAGTAGTGACACTTTATATAATATAATAGAATACAAGCTACCAAACATGACTAATGTCGCTCCCGTCGCAAAGCTCCAGTACCGTTCAGTGAAGACTTGAACTAGTGTGGGTTGTGTTTTTGTTTGGATGCTCATTATTTTTTTGATTTTTTTTTAAGATGTCCCATTTAAATTTTTGAATTTGACAACTTTTTGAATTAAGACCCAATCAAAACGGAGTATGTTTTTCACGATTTTAATCACTTGATGTGCATGTGAGCATATATTGAGAGTAATAAAGGTCACCTCTCATCCTTGGAGCATCTAAACAGGGCAATAACCCTATAAACCAAGACTTATTTATCATAACTGATTGTGTTTGGACCCATCAAATCTCTGATATCAATATAATCGAACAAATAGGGTGAGCAATGACTTTTATTGCCCTTGACATATGCTCATGTGAGCGACACTTGATCAGAATTTTCTTTTTTTTTTTTAGAAGAAGCCATTTTCAATTGAGCCATAATTGCAAAGATTTTTAAGTTAAAGAATTCAATTGCTACAAAAAAAAAAAAGGCCAAATTGCTAAATTTGAAAAAATTGAGAGGATGTCTACAAAAAAACCTATTTTTTTCGTTTGGCTGCAGGGAAATTGTTGTAAACTTGTAACTAAACAAAATAGTTTCTTCTTGCATAAGCATGTTAGTGTTAAAATTAGGGTTGGAAAACTATTTAAAAACAAAGAAAACAAAAAATAAAAAATTTACTAGCAGGTGTTCCTGACAAATTACTTCCAAGATGTAACAAATCCATGAATTGAATTGTAGATTTAAGGAGCAATTATTTGTACATGTTCACAAACGGATGCAACTATCACAACAAATACAACTGTTATAACAAATATAACCTTTAGTTAAACTTAAAAAGTACATGTTCATCAACGTACATAACTGTTGTAATAGATATTAATTCAGTAAAATGTGTTTCTTTAATGAACAAACATAACTGTTATAACACACATGTTAGGATTAATTACAAAAATTCTCTTGACACTTTGTCCTTAAACTTTAAAACGTAACACATGCTCCCCCGAACTATAAATCGTTAACAAAAATTCTCATTCCGTCAATATTCTAACAGACTAGTGGCTCATGTGAGATAATTATTGGGCGTATTTTCGTATCCTATATGTTCTTGAAAAAATATTACAAATTAAAAATTAAAACTTTCAAAGTAAAGTTCATTTAATAAAAATTTTGTCTACAAATTTTGTTTTATTGTTTTATTTTATTTATTATCATATAAAATCAAAATTATTTGTAAAAAATATAAATCTAAGAATCATGAGTAGAAGAGTAATTGTGCACAAAACTGTTTAGCAACAATCAATATTTGTGACATGTAGTGATTTCGTCAGAAACACAAACTGAAGGTGTATTTTGTTAATAATTCATATTTTCGGGGGGGCGGGTGTTATGTTTTAAAAATTAAGAGACAAAATGTTACACGAGTCAAGTATAAAAAGAGTGTAATTAATCCTATCTATTAATAATAGACAATTAATTCTGACATTAGATCATGCTCAATAAAATCAATAGTCTACATTAAATTCAAAAAGCACAAGCAAGTAAAAAGAGAGCTCCTTAGCTCCTTGCGATGATTAAAAGATGTTTTTTCATCAACGGTTCAGATTAAATCTGAGAAACGCAAGCAAGCAAAATGCGCCTCAAAAGTACCCTAAACTCCTAATCGCCCTCGCCCACAAAGGCGTGTGGGGTGGTGTGTGGTAGCAGCATACTCTCACCCATACACAAGTAATATGACATATCACATGGTTCCTTGATATTACGGATATATTCTTTTACTCAACCCAAATCACAATTTAAAATTTTTATTACAGTATTTTTTTTATAAAAATTTAAATTTAATTTTTTTATTATAGTATTTTTTCTCACATATTAAATTTAAGTTCATAACTCAAATTTAAAAAAAAAAACATACCCTACAATTTCTCTAACATGTATCCTTTTTCTTACAAACTCATCAGTTTGAGACCCAAACTATCCTCCATTGGCCAAGTGTCAAGCTCCCATATTTTTTTTGTTTTTTTCTCTCTCTCTTATTTTTGTTGATACTTGTTTTCTTGTTCTCTTTCTTTATTTATTTATTTTTTTTATTATTGCTTTTTTATAACAAAACTCCTCTACAGTTTACATGTTTTAATGCGTTTCTTCTAAAAAGACATCTTTACTTCATTTTTTTTTGTTTTCTTTCTTTCTTTTTTTTTTTTTTTTACCAAATACTCGTCGTTCATGGTTTAGTTCTTTTTTGATGTGCTTTTTTAAAATATTCGTTTCCGACTTGCTCATACTAAAATATATATATTTTTTATGTTTCCCTATTTAATTATTTTCATCTAATCTTTATTACATCGAAAGTAATCATTCTAAACTATTTTTTATTTTTAAATGACATGCTAAAATAATTTGTTTTTCTCAAACATATTCTATTTTTTGAAGTTTTTTCATCTACTCTTTTCAATTATTATTTTATCATATATACTAGTCAAAGAAGAGAGCTTCACGTGCATAACTCATTTAAAACAATAATTATACAAATCAGTAGAGAGAAAAGAGAAAGAAAAAAGTAAAGATAAAGATATAAAAATAAAAGTGGGAAAAGAGATCTATAGTAAAAGACAAGAAAAAGACAAAAAAAATGTTATTTTAATGAATATCTCTCAATTAATTTGCTTGCTAAAATATTTTATTCGTACATGTTATACGTGTTTACACATATTTAGCTTAGAATAATGTTATTTTTCAACTGCACTTTTAAAAAATATTTTTTTCTTAATTTACCTACTGAAAGACTTTTTTTCTCAAATGTTTTCAGGTTTAAAAGTCATAATTCCTACAAACCAGTCAAAAAATACTTTCTCATATGTACGCACGCAATAATTTATTGCCTAATTGACCTCACTAAAAACTTTTCTTTTTCTAAATGTGCTCCATTTAATTATATGTTTTGCTAAATTAAGAGAGTAATAAATCAAGAAAAAATAAATTTTAAGAAAATAAGATCTGGGTAAACGAAACAAAATTGTCCCTAGCTTGTTCTTACCATGCTAACGTAAGACAAACATTAAACATCAATTCGTCATACATGACTTAATCCAAAATTAGTTTTTTAATCGGATGATGTTTTCTTAGTTGAATAATAATAATAATAATAATAATACACGAATTTAAAGAAAGCTAATCTTACTGTCCAAGAAGACAATTCAATTGGGGTTTAATCAACATAGAAGTCGTGAGCGTTTGTCATCAACGAAGTGCAAAACCATGGGAACAGGTGCCGGCAACGGTGAATTACAACAACTCTTTTTAAAAAAAAAATAGTAATTTACTGTGGCGGCGGAAGATTTTTCAAAACCTTCAAAATTTTTCATTTTTTTAATTAAAAATGCGACTAAAAAATAATTAGACGTTTAGTTGATAGATTCATATCATAATTTAAAATTATTCTCAATTTACGTATATTTTTATAAGAAAAAATACTATAACAAACTATGAATTATGATCTAAAGGCCCGTTCATTTCGCTGATTCGAGTTTTGTTACAGTAAAAAGTTCTCACAAACAGTCACATCTAACTTTTTTGCTACAGTAAAAAGTTCTCACATAAAATTATATCTCAACTCAAATTAAAAACTTAAATCAACGAACTAAACGAGTCTTAAATCATAATATGAATTTACCAACTAAACGCACCGTAAACTTTTTTTTTTTTGGAGTCACGATACACAATGGGCTAAGGGAAAGTGACAGGTGGCGTGAGCTGTGTCATCAACGAAGTGCAAAACCATGGATACAGGTGCCGTCGATGGTGAATTACTTCTAAAAAAAATAGTAATTTACTGCGGCGGCGGAAGATTTTCCAAAACCTTCCAATTATTTCCTTTTTTTAATGAAAAAATACTTATGTGGGAAAAAATGACGATACTTCCTCTGACGATATGCACTTGACTTTGGGTCTAGTTTTAGGATGTTTTAATAATTTTACGATTTCATTTCTTTTTTAATAATAATTAGGGAAATTGTAGTAAAAAGTAGATTTTTAAAATCAAATAGTAAATAGTAGATTTTAAAATTATTTGAAATAGATAACAGTTTAAGTAGTAAATAAATTATTTACCGTGTAAATGACTCGTTTACGATCGATAAAAAATAATTTAATAGTTTTTACTAATCATATAAAGGAAATTTACGTGAAAAATGTTTTTACTAGCTGAAAAAATGATTCATTTACCACATAAACTGCTATTTCTTTCAAATAGTTTTAAAATCTACTATTTACTTAATTTAATTTCATTAATGTGCTATTTATTACATTCTCCCTTTTAAATAGATGTATTTTTAGAATGTTTAACTTAATGTCAATTCAGATTACCTATTAGGCCTATTTACTAACTAATTATAAATCTTGACTTATTGATTTTTGTTGCTCTTTTAATCAGGCGTGTTCTCTCGATCTCCTTCTTAACTTTTCAGTTTTGATATTTTTTAATTAAAAAAAAAAAACTTTGAGAGTTTGTCAAACACATCATCCTAATTTTCGGTATTGATTTTCTAGTCAATGAATTTAACGATTACGGTAAATCAGGATTTAATTTTTTTGCATGATAATTCAAGTAAGTTTCGTAGTTAGCCGACTGATTTTATGGAGATTATACGGATCAAATTCTTATTTGCATGTGATTTAATAATAAACCGGACGTAAAACGATTAAGGTTAATTAATATAAAAGTCATCGCGCGCATATAGTTCTCTTAGTCAAATAACAAGAAAAACGTAGAATGGTAAAGTCCCAATCTGCCTCGTTCGTTTCAGAGTTTTCAGTTTTAGATTTTTACAGTAAAAAATTCTAAAAAAATATCACATTTAATTTTTTCTGTTATAATAAAAAACTCTTAAAAAATATCACATCTCAGTTCAAATTGAAAACTCGAATTCGCGTAGTGAATTAGGCTCCGAATAACTTTTTGACTGCAAATAATTCAAGAATTCAAATAAAGCCAATCCTGATTACAAATAAAGCCAAATAAAGACAATTCAATTGAGATTTGCTGAATATTGAAGTCACGAACGACTTGTCCACTGTCCTCAACAAAGTGAAAACCACGACAAGATAAGGTGTGCCAGCAGCGAATTACGGCGGCGGCACACAGTTCAAGACTAGGGATTTCGCAAAAAAATTGTATGAAATTTATATTTTATAACGTCCCTAAAATTTATATTTTATATCCTTATAAAGGGACAAAATAAAGAGAGGTTGCATCTACAACCACCACTTTTAATCCAACATCCAACATCCAACTTCGACCTGTCACCACTCATGGTGCAATTACGTCTGCATGTTTTATTCATATCTTTTACCTTTCAAACAATAAATATATATATATATATATATATATATATATATGCATACATACATATATAAGAGTGTAAAAATACCAAACTAACCTTTAAAATGGAAAACATGTACGGTTAAAATATAAAACTATTGTTTACTAATTCATCTAAAAAATTTAAATTATTAAGAGGTGAGTCAATAATAATTTTTTATTTTAACATGCACGAAACACTCAAGCATATATCCTCCTCGTGTCACAGATATTGCTATATATATGCTTCGTATTCTTGTGACAGACAAGACTTGCGAAGCAAAAGCATAGCATATAAGGTAAATATGAGAGATACTTTGCGTAGTAGTTGTTTATATATTCATATGCTTAATATTATAGCAGTACATTAATTAATAGTGAGCAGACCAATATCCCTGGTTATAATAATTAGATTTTCTCACGAAACCTTCCGATGAAAAGATTAATGTTATAGATATATATATATATATATATACTGCTATAATATTCTAAGATATATATACTGCTATAATATTCTAAGATATATATACTGCAAGATATGAAAAGATTGTTATGGATATATATACTGCTATAATATTCGAATATTAGACCAGAAAAGATTGTTATAGCTATGAAAAGCTAGTTGTAATTATTCTTATAGATATATATATATATATACACACACTGCAATGAACAACTCAATCAAATGATTGAGCATTTTACCAATTCTGCCTTTCTCGTCTCAATCAAATCTTTTTCTCATAGCCGGAGCTCTTCTCTGATTTTCAGACCAGGAAAAACTCAATCAGTACATCAAGCCAAGCATGGCGGCAAACGGCACGACAACTTCCGATGAAAAGATTGTTCGGTCGTCTGGCTACTCCAAGTACCCAACGATTTGGGACTTCGATTACGTCCAGTCAATTACAAGTGAATACACCAATGAGGTAAAATTAGTCGCTTTATTCTCTCCTTTTTTTTTTTTCTTTTCTTTTTTCTAATAAAATAAAATTTTCGGCAAATAATAGCTCGGGCATGCTGGTGCTATAGCTACGCGTCACTTGAAAGATAAGAAAATAGAGAGAGAGGAATTATAACACTATTGTAGGCATGGAAACCATCGTTCAATGGAGACATATTTTTTATTTTTTTTTCGGAATTTATATTCTGTGAATCACATACCATATGAAGATCTCGGTACATGTACATATATAAATTAACAAATATTGTACATGTATCTCCCTATATATCTATATCTATAATAGAAAGCGTAAAAGCTTTTTCCCTTCTAACACATTCGACCAAAACGCTGATATTTTGATCGACAAAATGTTTTGGTTGAAATGGCACCTCTCTCTTTCCTTTTTTTTTTTTTCAAGTCTTTTTTTTTTACCTCAAAACTTATTTATTTTTCATTTTAGTCTTTTGGATGCATCACGTGTTTTGAAAACTCTATTAAGTTTTATGTGTATAAAGTAAATAATGTTTATGAATGTAAACAAGTTATGTAATGAAAGTAAAGTGTACGAGACAACGAGCCTATGCATAGCAACCTTAAGTCAAAATGTATGTTAATGTATGCAAAATACTATCACGTTAATGGCACATGAACAATAATGGTATGCAAATAATAGGTTAAATATATGGCAATGTTTAAGGAAAATAAGTTCAAAGTTTTAAATGAATTTTATATACAAATTGTTTAATATTAAGAAGTTGAAAATGTTTTTAGAAAATTATCGTAAATATTTGAGTTTTACTAAGAAATACTTATCGAAGTTTTATTTCACCAAAGTATATTAGTATCTATTTTACTATTAACAAAGAAAAAAATATTGCCTAAAATTTAGGTTTATAGTTTTAAAGAAGTAGAAGTTAAGCATGAACGTAGTAATGATGACTAGAAGTATGAACGTAGTATTTTTTTTTTTGTTTTGGTTACTTATGCCTGAAAACTTATTTGTTTCTTCATTTTGGTCTTTTTTATACTTTTTTATTTTTGCCTTGAAACTTTATTTATTTTTCATTTTGGTACCTTTTGCCCTAGAACCTATTTATTTATTCATTTTAGTCAACTTTTTTTTTCTTTTGTAGCTTCTTGCCCTAAAACTTTATTTTTTTTTTCCTTTTTGTTCATTTTTTTGATCCTATATCCAGATTTCATATGGTTTTAATAATAATTCGGTAATTAAAACTTAACATACAGATTACTCCCCACGTATATAGCTCGTGGAGTTCAACTAGTGCTCATATAAATGAGTATGTGCACATGTGAATGTATACATTAAAAATTTATAGTGTGCGACACATCTTCTACTCACATATTAAGCCACCAGAAATCAAATCTAACAACTAAAATAACATTTTCTAGAGGTAAGATAAAATAACAGTTGCTACTATAAAACATTTCCCTAAAAATAATACATAATAGTAATATTTTTTGTTTTCTAAAAGCGATAAATCATTTTGGTACCCTCTGTTATATTGAAACATCTCGTTGGTACCCTGTGTGTTCAATAATATTAATATGGTACTTTTCCTTTTAAAATGACATTCTTTCAATACCCTCACACCTATTTTTGAGATATACAATGTCCAAACTGTCATTTTCATTAATTAAATAGAATTAATAACTTTAAAAATATTTTCTATAAAACATTTTAAAATATTTTGCTTTTTTAATTTTTAAATGTTTAAAATATTTTCTTCATTTTTAAAAAAATATTAATTTGTTGTTAATCTAGTGAGAGAGTAGAATAGACATTTTATGTCCTAAAAATCAATTTCAGGTTACCAAAAGAATTTTTTTAATACTAAAAGTACTGTTTTAATATTATTAAAATTATAGGATATCAACAAAATATTTTACCAAAATGATTTTATCCCTTTTTAAAATTCAATGGTAGATTTCATAATTAAAGAGTACTATTTGGTATGAGAAAGATCATAATCAGGATGCATCATTATAATAGATGGCACCGAAATGATTGTATTCTGTTTGACATCAATACATTGCATTACAAATTACATATTTTGCCGGTGCTTTTACCGTTTGTAAGCAATACGGCAGAGCCACTGAGTGACGGCACGTGCCTCACACAATTTTTAAAATTTGAATTTTCACCCATAAATTGGTTTAAAAATTTTATATGTGTAGCTATTTCGTAAGAAAAATAAAACAGCTTTCTCATTGAAATAATTTAAATACGTTGTTGTATCCGGTTTTATAAGAAAAATAATTATAACTAGGCTCCCACTCAATAATATGATGTGACTATATATATATATATATATCCATTTCTGAAAATAATATCTTTAATTTTACTGTATCTCCATTGAAAAAAATTATAACGCCACCATTGTCAATAAGCATTATAAATTGTTTACTGCAGTTAGAAAAATATGCCAGCCAGCGGAACAAGTTGAAGGACAAAGTTAAAATAATGCTTGACCAGGTTTTGGAGCCTCTAGCCCTGCTCGAACACATCGATTTTCTTGAAAGGCTTGGATTATCTTATCACTTTGAGGACGAAATAAAGAAAATATTGAAGGGTATATACACAAATAATCATTTTGGTATGGATGCATGGAAGGGAAATTTACATGCTACAGCTCTCGCATTTAGACTTCTACGGCAATATCAATATTGGGTTCCTCAAGGTACATATATATATATCATTCCTCGTTGTTTATCTAAAAATAAGGAATATTGGCACTATTAATTTCTAATTTGTGAGCATTGCTATAAAAGGTACTTCATGAGCTTAGTTTTGGTTCTGAACATTAAAATTAATAAGTGATTTATTAAATTTAGCGTAGATAATCACATTCGTATCATATAACAACTGAAAATTTTGCACAAATATTTGCATTAAATGTAAATTATTCTAAATTTTCAACAGGTTTTAATAGTAGTGAATGAAATATTGTATACATAGTGCAGCTATTTCTTAAAATTTCAAGTTATGACTTTTTTGCGGTTGTTAAATTTTAGAAATCTTTCGTCAAATATTTAGTTTTAACTGGTGAGAGTAATCTGTCAAAACTAAAAGCTTAGGGATCAAATAGTGTCACAATATTTATTTTTAAGGACTTATAACATTGCAAATAGCTATATGAAAAAAGAAATAAAAGAGACCTATAAAAGAATAAACTATAAAAACATCATAAAACTAATGTGTAATTTTTATACATGACAGAGGTTTTTGATATTTTCATGGATGAGACAAGGAATTTCAAGGAATCTCTACGTAATGATATCTTGGGGATGTTATCGCTATATGAAGCGTCCTTCCTCTTGCTGGAAGGTGAAACTATTTTGGAAGAAACAAGAGACTTTACTTCCAAAAATCTTCAAGAATATGTCAAGAACAACAAAGAGGAAAATTATCTTTCTATATTAGTGGGCCATGCCTTGGAGGTTCCACTGCATTGGAGAGTACCTAGGGTGGAAGCCAGGTGGTTTATTGATTTATGCAGGAATAACAAGAAATATATGGATCCAACTTCTCTTGAACTTGCAATATTAGATTTCAACATTGTGCAATCAACGCACCAGCAAGAATTGAAAGATTTGTACAGGTAAATATTATGATCCTGAATAACAACTCCATTTCTTAAACTAGGAACCTTGGCAAATTAAAATTATTCATCTGCCATCTAGGAGTACTTTTCTTGTAAAGAGTTGCATTAGACTTGAGATTAAATTTTATTAAGTTATTTTATTAGTTTTTAAGATCAATCGGATGGGCAAAATATACTGTAATGCATATAATTAGTAGTTTCTATTTTCTCAACATTAATTTTTGGAACTTATTGCATCATGCAAGTTAAATGTTATATTCATAAATGACCTATAGGATATTAAATGTGAAATCATTCTCCCATATAGGCTTATACCGTTAGTATATTCTATATATGAAACGCCATGTTTAGATTTTTATTGCTACTTTATTCTTAAACGTAAAAATATCATTTTAATTTTTGTTGGATTCTTTGTGTTTTTATTTTTTATTTTTATTTACATAAAAAGGTGGTGGAGGCACAGCGGTCTTGGACAAATTATGAACTTTTGCAGAGATAGGTTGGTGGAGAATGTCTTATGGAACGTGGGAATGGTATTCGAACCACAATATGGATACTGCAGAAAAATTTCAACCAAAATATTTTTGCTGCTGACAGTAGTTGATGACACATATGATTCCTACGGTACACTTGATGAACTCGAGAAGTTTACAAATGCTTTTCAAAGGTTTGACTTTCATGCTTCGAATTCATATATATCAACGTGATGAATTTGAATTTTACACAAGCTTTAATACTCAACATGCTAAAGGAACAGTGAGGGCATGTGCCCCATTAAAATTTCTTAAATTTTCAATTTTTGGTCCATATATTTCTCTAGTTTCAATATTGTGCCCCCCTTTAAATATATTTATCTTAAATGTTTCCCGTATAATAGTTAGATTTTTAAAATAACATTCTGGATCTGCACGTAAATTAATTATGATGTTACTCATCCTTTCATATGTCTGCATTGCAGTTGGGAGACGAATGCAATGGATGCATTATCTGACACTATGAAATTGAGCTTCCTTGCTGTGTACAACACCACAAACGAATTGGCATATGATGTTCTAAAAGAACAAGGGTTACACATCATTAAATACCTTAAAAAACTGGTATGCTTATTGTGTTTAAACCCTGAATTATAACTTTTAATTTTAGTTCTTTTTATGATTTGGTTGAACAATAATATTATCGATTTATTTATGTTGTATTATGTATTTTAAGGATTAAAACAAGTTATAATGCCTCTCTTATTAAACATGTTCAGTGGGCAGATCTTAGTAAATGTTATTTACTGGAGGCAAAGTGGTACACTAGTGGACACACGCCAACCTTCCAAGAATACTTAGAGAATGGATGGGTTTCCATTGCAGCACCAATTGTACTAGTGATTGCGTATATTTGTGTGACAAATCCACTAAGGCAAGAGGCAATTATGTTATTAGCCATGGAAGGGTATCCGAGTATAATCCGCGAAGCATCAATTATTGGTCGACTCACCAATGATCTCTCTACATTGCCTGTAAGCATATTATATTTATTTATTTTTTTGAACAGGGCGTATTACATTTACATATAGCTTGTTAGGAAATGGCTAGCTAGTTTGGACTTGCCAGCCTCTTTGAGGGTTCTAGTGCTAGGTGGCTCTCTTTGAGGGTCTTAAATGTGAAGGTTAGGGCTTGCCAACCTAGTACTCTATTTAGAGTGCCTAACACCAGATCCATATTTATTATTAACGTTAAGTGAGATTGGGGTGACACACTCCTTATAAAGGGGTAGGTCTGTAGAGCATTCAACGAATATGCCTCGCTAACAGCATTTGTAGAACTTTGACAACGCCTAATGAGAGTAATGCTAAACCGACTGTCCCTGTCGGCCTCTTTTTTAATAGGGTAAAATAATCAAATTACGTGAAAGAACAAAAACTTCAGCCCATCTCCCTCTTAGGAAATTCAATATTTTTGCAGTTGACTAAAAATTTAATTAACAATTTCGTTAAAAACTAAATAATTCAAGGTACCTACTAGCTTAGTCTTTGTGTGTTGACCATCCTTCTTAGGATTCAAGCTGAACCATGAAGATTGCTTGGTTTCTAATATTGCTTTTCATAATGGGTATACCTTTACATTATCGACCTAATTTTTTCTTCTCGTTGTTTCAGTTTGAATTAGAAAAGGGCAATGTTCCCACATCCATCCAGTGCTACATGAATGAATTTGGCGCTTCTGAGGATGAAGCGCGTCAACATATAAAGTTGATAATTGATGAGTCATGGAAGCAGTTGAATAAAGATCGAGATGCAAATTCTCCCTTCTCTCGTACGTTCCTTGACATTTGCACTAATCTTCCTAGGATGACAATGTGGTTTTACGATGGAAGAGATGGTTTTGGTGTTCAATACCACTGCAAAACAAAAGATTGTGCCTCTTCACTGCTTCTTAACTCAATTCCGCTTGGACATGAAGACCAAGATATATAATTACAAGCATCACAAACCATATATATTTTGGCTTGTTTGGCTATTGTATTGGATTCTATCATATACTTTCTGGGATCCCTGTATGTCTTAAATTATGTTATTTAGACACTTTATCCACTAAAAATTGCTAGTATATGATCTCTTATATCTAATAAAATTGTGGGTTTGGTCTTTGTTCAAGGTAGATCAGTCTCTCGTTGTGTGGTAGGGTCTTTCGAGTTAATAGTAGTGTTCATATCTCTTTTTTCTTGAATCCAATTTTGCTTTCAGAAAAAAAAATGAAAATCAATATTAAATCTACAATAAAGAAACATATATATATATATATATTTATATATATATATAAAAGGAAAAGAGAGCAAAAGTTTCTCTGCGAAATCCATATATTTCCAGCAAGATGAACAACGATGTGAACCAAGAGAGAGAGAAAGAGAAGGTCATGTGCATATCAGATATGAGCAAAAGAATTGTTGATGCAACACGGTTTTTTTTTTTTTTTTTTTTTTTTTTTTTTTTTTTTTTTTTTTTTTTTTTCAGTGACTGATTTATAAGAAAACATGAAAATTTTAAGGAATAATGATGCAAAAAAAAAAAAAAAAATCCTAATAACATAAAAAAGAACGAATTTAAGTGCAAATAACTGAATACTGATAATATACTATTCTTTTTGGTAGTTAGTATGATTAAGGATGAAGTTGAAAGGAAGTTATTGATTTGTTGTTATGTTAGGATAAAAGGTTGAGTCCATATATACGTTATGTAGTAACAGAAATAACCAAGTGTTTTTTTTTTTTTTTCCTTTTTTTCCTTTTGTTTCTTTTGTTTTTGTTTTCTTTTTTTTTGTTTTCGTTTTTTTTTTTTGTGTGTGTTTCAAATGGACAATTATTGGAAACTAGATATTCAGTAGTTCATATCAAATATATCCTAAGAGATGTTTGGAAAAATAAACATTCAATTATTGATATATAAAAACAAGAAGAATTAACTTGAAAAATTAAAACTGAGAATTAACAAATATAATTCGCAATTTCGTGTTTTAGTTTTATGAAATTTACGGAATCAAACTCATAAGGTCTAAACTAAGAGGATTTTGTTTAAAAGAAAGATTAATTAATATGGACTCATATCTTATCCAATTTTTGTGTTTTAAATGATATATATCAAATCCATTACCTTATACAAAACACTTGAAAGTTTTGACTAACTTCTATGTGTTTTTTTTTTCCTCCCAAGTTCCCTCTTAAAGGGCAATATGCTGGAATGACTATCCAACAAAGTGAAATTAGCAAAATGATCTTCTTTATTTTTTATGAAGAAGGACCACCTAATCATTCTTTGTAAAAAGTAATCATTTTATAAATAAAAATTTTTAAAAAGTTATTTTACTAATAAAACTTTTCTATTGAGTTATTTTTACAAAGCCCTCTTCATTAAATTAGGTGCGGCATAACATAAAAAGGTTACGCATTAATTATTTGGCATATAAAACAGTGACAAAGGACCTGAATCCAACTAATGCCGTTAACTTCAACATCTTGAGGTGTTACATGTGTAGAGACAATTAGTAAAGAATTTCCTAATAAAAAGGAGGTCTTGAGGCTTAAAGTTGATCAGTTAAAACTTTCCTATAATAAGAGGGCCTTGAAATATGGGGTCCTTAGAAGTTGCCTTAATCGCCTTACCCGGCACTGCAAAAATCATCTCAATTTTCCCAAAGGTTGTTTCTTCTTTCTTGTCATTTTCATCATTCAATTTCTTAACAAATCAAAATTTTCCCTTCACATTTCCCATATCCTCCACAATATTGTCCTCTAATATATAAAATCCGGCCATGGCCCCTAGCAAGATAAGAAGAGCCCTGGACGCCGTCAAGGATCAGACGAGCATAGGCCTCGCCAAGGTCAGCGGCTCGGCCTCGCTCGCCGACCTCGACGTGGCTATCGTGAAGGCCACGCGCCACGAAGAACACCCGGCGGAGGAGAAGTACATACGAGAGATCCTCAGCCTGACGTGCTACTCACGCGCCTTCATCAGCGCGTGCGTTAACACCCTAGCCAAACGACTTAACAAGACCAAAAACTGGACGGTGGCGCTTAAGACCCTGATTTTGGTCCAGAGGCTGCTGAACGATGGAGATCCGGCTTACGAGCAGGAGATCTTCTTCTCAACGCGCCGCGGCACGCGCTTTCTCAACATGTCGGACTTCCGGGACAATTCGAGCTCGTCGTCGTGGGATTACTCGGCTTTCGTTCGGACTTACGCGCTCTACCTCGACGAGCGGCTCGAGTACCGGATGCAGAGCCGCCGCGGAAGGCGTAGCGCGTTCGGGTTCGATGAGGACGACGATGAGACGGCGATGGGACAGCAGCAAATGATCGTTAGGGCTACGCCGGTGAGGGAAATGAAGACGGAGCAGGTGTTTCCGAGGGCTCAGCATTTGCAGCAATTGCTTGAGAGGTTTTTGGCCTGTCGCCCCACAGGTTTGTAGATTTATGAGACCGCATTTATATATGTTTGTGTTGTTATTGTCAAAATATAAAAAAGAAATGAAAATTTATGCATGATTTACACGTATAGATGCATGCATGATGCAGGTAAATATCTGTGCATATAGAAATATATATACGTATTTATAGGATGAATCATTTTAATTATCGGATGAAACATTTTAATTGTAGGAGAACATTTCCAACGCAAAAAAAAATGAGCTCCTTCCAAAATGTTTAGAAACAATGGACCTTTCCACAAATGATGGAATTTCGTGTAGTTTTTAAACAAACTCAAGACATGTTGTTTGATTTAAACAGCAACATTCCCTAGGTCTTTTTTTTTTATTCTTTTTTTCATTTTTTATGTTGTTTTAAATGCTCAACAGGTGCAGCGAAGACTAATAGGGTTGTAATTGTGGCCCTATACCCCTCAGTAAAAGAAAGTTTCCAAATTTACTACGACCTCACAGAAACAATGGGCGTCTTAATCGACCGTTTCATGGAAATGGAAATCCCTGACTGTTTAAAGGTTCACGACATCTTCTGCCGCGTCGGGAAACAGTTCGACGAGCTCGACATTTTTTATAGCTGGTGCAAAATCATCGGAATCGCCCGATCTTCCGAATACCCGGAAGTTGAGAAGATCACTCCCAAGAAACTCGAGGTCATGGATGACTTCATACGCGACAAGTCAGCTAACGCACAAACGTTGAGATTAAAAGCTGAAGCAGAGAATAAGATCAGCGATACAAAAGAAGAAGATCATCCTGTTGAAGAAGGAGAAGATATGAACGCCATAAAAGCACTTCCGGCGCCGGAGGATCATGTTTCGGAACCTCAAATTGAGGATGAGAAAAGGGAACAACTTGAACAAGAGAAAGCTGATAATAAACCTCACCAACAACAACAACAAGGTGATCTGTTGAACTTGGGAGAAAATGCGTTGACAAGTGAACAACACGGAGACAAATTAGCCCTAGCTTTGTTCGACGGAATTCCGTCCGCGCCAGCAATGGCGGAACCAACTCCACCGTCATGGGAAGCGTTTTCGGATGGGGGCGCAGATTGGGAGACGGCGCTGGTTCAGTCGGCCAGCGGCTTGTCCCATCAAAAGATGGCCCTCGCCGGCGGTTTCGACATTTATGTTCTCGACGGCATGTACAAACAGGCAGCGGCGGCGGCAGCCGTGGCAGGTTCGGGGTTTGGAGCAAGTGGGAGTGCTAGCAGTATCGCGCTAGGGTCCTCGGGGCAGCCGGCAATGCTGGCATTACCGGCACCGCCGGTGGAATCATCCAACGGCAATGGTGCGGCCTCCTCTACATCAATTAATGTGGACCCCTTCGCCGCGTCTCTGGCGGTGGCGCCACCGCCGTACGTTCAGATGTCGGAGATGGAGAAGAAGCAGAAGCTGTTGGTGGAGGAGCAGCTGATGTGGCAGCAGTATGCGAGGGATGGAATGCAGGGACAGCTTGGAATGGGGAAACTACAACATAACCCTTACAACACGGGAGGTTATACACGCACCTATTGAAAAGTTTTTTTTATTATTTTTAGATGATAAATAGGGATAAAATTTCATGTTTTTGTCCTCTTTAATTTTCTTTGTATTTTTTTTAATTTAAATTTGTTTTGCGTATAATTAATTTTTTGCCTTCATCTCGTGGGTTCTGAACTCTGCCCAGATCATTATTTGCGTTAGTTGACTTTTGTAAGATCTCATTTATTTTATTTATTTGAGTTTAAAATTTAAATTATGTTATAATAAAAAATTATT
>NW_010363979.1:509707-544091 GCF_000414095.1 Morus notabilis | reverse complement strand
CTAAACCCGCCGACGCCGACACTGACTCTGCAACTTGACTTAATTTATTTGACCGATCTAAATTTAAATTTAAATTTTATTACGGTTAAAAATTTTTATAAAAAATTATATTTAATTTTTTTATTATAATAAAATTTTTTTATATAAAATTACATCTCAAATCAAATTAAAAATTTAAATTAATAAATTAAACCGGCTATTTGCAAAATATGGAATTATCTCCGTGATATGTGGAGAGTAGCGATTGGTTACGACCTTTTTGGTCCTAATATGTGTTGGAGAACAGACAGAAACGTGAGAATCTCCGCATAGAGTGGGCCCGACTTAGAAATTAGGTTTCCTAAAAATAAAATTTGTAAGAAAGAAACAAACAAAGAGTCTCTCTTAACGTTTTTAAAATAGTTTTGTTTTTGAGTATAAATATTAAAATGAGAATTTTTTTGAGAAATGATGCCAGTACTGTTTCTGAAATTGTTTGTTTTTTTTTTATTTTTTATTTTTTTTTCTCTTAGAGATTGTTTTGGCATTAAAAAAATGAAATTGTAATTATAACCTTAAAAAATGAAAATGACAATGTAAAAATAGTTTTCAACGATTTTTCATTTTCTTAGAGGGGGCTTGAGTCAAAATTAAAAAAAAGAAAAATAAATAAACTAAATTAATACCATACAAAATACTAGAAATCTCATAGTTTTTTTTCCCCCCCTCATTGTCTATTTCTGTGTTTTTCTATTAGTCCATATATACCCAACTTTATAGATTTAAATTGCAGGAGCTTATTGTAATCTTTATCAAAACACAAGAGTTTTATTAAATCCTACCAAATTTTAGGAAGGCAATCATACTAAATTATGCCTCATTAACTATCTTTGAATATGCCATGTCAACCATTCTATTTCTTCTGTTGACAAATTACGACAAATGAATGTTTTCAAACACTTTTATGCAGTTAATGAGCTGGTTCGATGACCACTTGAAAAGAAATTAGGACGCAACCATGGTCAAATAACCACTTTAAAAGAATTAGGATGTTAATCCCGAGTGTTTCCCGTTCTCTAGTCTTCATTTTGGAGACCAAGCTTCAGGGACGACGGGCTAATTTGATCAGAGATCGGTTGGGCTACACCGGCAGCCGGCGGCTTCCATGTCAATTGTGTTGGAGGAGTGGTGGGCTTGTTCTGCTACGGGACACAGCACCGTTGAAGTTGCTATCCTAACTGTTATTTAACCGATTAAATTATACCACACCATCTCATAATAAGTACAAATTAATTAGTCAAAAAGTAGTTTAATTTTTTTTACACGACATGATTTGATATGATTGATTAGACATTATAATTTTAGACAAAAAAATCTCAGCCAAAATTTACAATTAAATTACAATTAGTGTTATGTCAGCCATCTTTTTCTATTATAGGCAGATTTGCATGGAATGGGTGTTTTTAACAGTTTTATAAAAGTTAAGTGTGTGCAAACAAATGTCCATTTTGAAAAAATCGAAAGGAAAATTACATAAAGCCTATAATTCGAAGGGCATTGATGAAAAGAATCCTAAAATATTAGATACGTGCCCCTTTCGTTTTCAGTCAATTTTATTAATATTTTCTATGAAACTTCGGCCCCGTTAATTCACCGATTTGAGTTTAGAATTCGAGTTTTGCTCCAGTAAAAAGCTTTTAGAAATAATCACATCTAACTTTTTTACTACAGTAAAAAAATTTTCCCATAAAGTCGCATATCAATTCGAATTAAAAATTCGAATCAACGAGCTAAACAGGCTCTTCATTTTTTTCTCTTTCCTAGATTTATCCCTCAAATGGCTCAGGTGACATGCACGTGTTTAAATTCATCAAAACTCTATTTTATTTAGTATCAATAATTCATGTAATTTTGCTATATAAGAATTTCGAATTTGAACTGAATGCTGAAACTCTTCTTTAAAGGGTCAATTTACCGATTTATAATAATTTAGGGAGGATATATTGAAAACAAAAATGATGGCGTCACTTCTTTTTAACTTTTAATATTAAAAAGCTTAAAGTGGTTAATTGCAACAATATTTTGTTTTTATGGGACGATAATGTTCATGTATCTTTTGCTTCAATATTCAATATAGGTCTATATTTTTTAAAATTAGAAGACCAATTTTTTAATACAAGACGAGAACGTCGTACTAAGCTCCACCCCAGGCACGTACATCTTTTAGAAGAGACAAATATGTTTGAATTTTATCCTTTGCAAAATTATTGGACGAAAAGAGAATGAAAAGATAAAAACGCTTAATTCATAAACTATTTTTCTTTCTAAAAAAAAAAGAAAATAAATCATATTTTTTGAAGGGAGAAAATAAATTATTTTAAGATACTTCAAAACATCAAAACCCTAAAAAAAAGACAATTTTCTTGTGAGGAATTGCAAATACGCTGCACATAAAAATCTTTTAAAATCCCCTACAAAAAATCTTTTAAAATATTTATAGAAATTATATCAGGGTATTTTTGTCTTTTTAGTAAAAAAAAAGTATGCGAGAGTGGAAATTGACCGAATTTTTCAAATTTATAGAAAATCTTTGTAGTTTCTAGAAATAAAGGGATAAATTGAGAAAAAAAATTCAAATTAGAAAGTTATATATTTAGGTAATTTACCCTTATTTTTATATTAAAATTTTCTGTTTCGATCAATTTCTTGGCTGGCAAGTTTGAGGATTAAAATTGGAAATAAATCTAAATGAGTAAGAGGGCTATTCGATTTGTACATTAATATCGGCCAAAAAATGTTCCTTACGACATATATGCTTTCCTTTTCAATTTCTAAATGAAAATTACTGTTCTTATAATTAATGCAAAGGGCAACAAGAAATCGATTAAAAAAAAAAGAAAATAAAATTAGAGAGGGTAACAAGAAAATTGTTACAGGCTGTGATTGGCAATCTACCCAACTGCTAATAACTAAGCTTGAAGCATATACAGATTGCTAATTATTATTTATTACTATATATGTATGAATTTGACAACAAACCCTTCCTTAAAATATTCCTTGCCATACGTACGTATATAGAATGTCTGGCACAAAATGTCAATTGCCTTAAGATGGGCGCTATAAAAAGCCTATAATCTAGCTCTAACATTGCCTCTCATCAAATAATTTTTTCATCATTTTCTCTCCTTGGAGATCTCCTTTGCAAATCTTTCTCTCACTAGCATCTAGAGAGAGAAAGAAAGAGAAAGAGAGCTAGGTCGATCGATTCCTTTTGTTTTTCTCGGGAAACAAACAGCTAGCAATATGGGTAATTGTGGTAGTGCCCCGAAGACAAAGGGAGACGAAGACGCCAACGTCCCGGCACCGGCACTGGCACCGGAGATTTCGAAGGAAGAATCGGAGAAGGCCAATAGTACTGAAGAAGCCGCCGTTAGGGTAGAGCAAGAAGAAAAGACGATAACTGCTGACGACAGCAATGCTGATGCGGAGAAGAAGGATTCTGATGATACTGAGGTTAAGCCCGTCGATGACAACAACCAGCCATCTCTCGTGGCCTTGCTCACCGAGGTAATTATGCATTTTGTTGAACTTTAATAATAATAGTAATAATAATAATAATAATAGATTTGACAAATATATATGTATAATATGAACTAGATGATATATAGGTTTTGAGAAAAAGGCCAGACAATATAGAGGATATATCTTTGTGTGTGTATTGAATTGCACAGGATCGGGTATGATTCTTCCATGATAATAGACATGCGTAAATTATATATCACCTTGTACATGTATATAAATAAATACACAAACACATACGACGGCCACATATATACATCTGTGTGTTCATGTCTACACGTGTGTTTTTAACGCAGAAAATGTTTTGCTTTGTTTTCTTTACATTTTTGCTCTCTCAATAAATATAGCGTGCATTGCGTCAACGAATCATTAATAACTAACATGTGAGGGTTTTTTGTATATAGTTATTTGTCTATAAGTGCAATATATGTTGAGTGCACCGTATTATATTATATTATATTGTATTATATTGTATTATATTATATTGTATTATATTGTATTGTATTATATTGTATTGTATAATTTTTATGCAATACGGTGTCTTGATTGGTGATATTACTAAATATTATACTATTTTTACTAATATAATCTATTTACGTATTAGATTGAAATAAGGTAAAATTTAAACATAATTATAATCTAATTCGACACTAATCTCAACCCGAACCTAACATTTGGAGGAAACAAGAGAGAAAATAGAGTTGCTACATGGCGTCTTTTTACAAAAATATTTTAAAATGAGTCAAATTGTAATTTTCAAATAAAATTACAGGGCAAAAGTATAATTTTAAAAAAGTTGAGGGCTCAAAATATAATTTTTAAAAGTTTAGGGATCAAACATAATTTTTTAAAAGTTTAAGAGTCAAAATATATTTTTTAAAAGTTAAGGGGTCTAATGTAATTTTTAAAAATATAAACCCAACATTACTCTAGTCCCGAAACTCCCAACGTCAGTCCCAAAATCCAATCTTGAGCCTTGATGTTTGTGAAATATTTTATATGTTTTTAATATGATATTTTAAGTTAAATTGCATAATACGGTCTACTACATAGGTTTTTTTGGTATTAGATATCACATTTCATATTGTATTAATTTTAAATCTCATTAAATTATACAAAGTGTAAATATCTCCAAACATTGTATTATTATTAAATAATACAATACGAAATACTTATACGGTATACTAAACATACCCTAAACGTACTTGAAATATCTTTATATTCGTGACTCCTGCAAATTATCTGTATTGTGTATATATATCTATACATGTATATACAGAAACACAGATTTATATATCATTTTCTCTTATACACATATATGACAGACTGTAGAAAAGGAAGAAAAGATGGAGGATGAGAAGAAACCGGAAGATCCATCAGAAACAGAAGAACAGAAAGAGCCAAAGGATGAGCAGGAGAAGGAAAACACTGAGGCAGAAAAAGTATCTGAAGTTGCATCAGTTGCAATTACCCAATAAAAAAAAATGGAAAAAAAAAATGGAGAATACCTTATGAGGCTGTCCATGTAATTTAAGAGGGGCTTGTATTGTTTTTTCATTTAGAAAATGCGGCTTTTATGTTTCAAGATTTATATATAGCTACGTATTTGAATGGTTTGATGTAATTTGAATATATTTGTTTTTGAAGGTTTGTTTCTGTTTTTGTTTTGTTTTTGTTTTTGTTTTTTTGATTTTTTTGTTTTTAATTTGTGTACCGATTTCTAAGAGCTTAAGGTGGGATCTTCTTTTGTCCTTCAATTTCAAAACGTCGTAATTTCTTGTTTGCCATAGAATAATATGCCTCATGCGTTTGGATTTGCTTGCTTGGCGGTTTTGAAAGTAAAGGTTTCATAACTTCCCAATTATAGCTCCAATTCTAATGGTCCGCGACATTCACTTTTATGAATTAAAATTTGTTGTCTTATTTTTCTTGTTTTTTCAATTTAAATTTTAACATTTCATGAATTATTTAAGTATTTTTAATATTTTATTCTTAACTATTTATTTAATTAGATTTTTAATTTTAAACAACATGATAAATAATTAATAACGACATTGTCACTAAGATAAAAAAATTAGAATAACATGTTGAAATCCACTTTTAGATGGTAAAAGTCTTACATTATATTAGAGTTTCGTACAAACGGTCAGAAATGTCCTACGTAATGATAACACCTCTGGGATTAAGGGGATATTTATTACTTAGATTCGTTCTCTAATTTAAATCATAATTTATAATTCATTATAATATTTTCTCTCTTAAAAAATATATGTAAATTAAAAATAATTTTAATCACATAATTTTAATTTATGAATTAAATATCTCTTAAGTGTAATTAATAAAATGCATCCATAAATATAAATCTAAATATATAAAGAAAATAACATCCCGGGAGTCTTTGCGAAAACCATAGGACTTAGATAATTAGCTACGGCCTGAGCCCCTATACCATAATTACATGTCTTCCACAGTCTAATAAGCCACGTCCTAAACCTAAAGGGAGTAATGAGTAATAAACCACAAATGTTGCCGATTTCAACCTTTGTTGCTACATATTACTTATTAAGGTTTCATTTATTTTATCGATGTAAATTTACAATTTATTTTTTTTTACAGTAAAAAATTTTCAGAAACAGTGATATTTAACTTTTTTACTACAGTAAAAAATTCTTATATAAAATCACATCTCAATTCAAATTAAAAGCTCAAATCATCAAACTAAACGGCCCTTAAAAAATACACTCGTTACATTGTCGTTCTCCTTCCCCTTTTATTTGACCACATTTACAACTCTACCCTTCCAAAATTATTATCACATTTCACACACTGACACGATCCCTAAGCCCTCACCATTTGTCAACAACTTCCCAGACACCCACTGCATCACTCCCTGCCTGACTAACACGTGGACACCACAAGCTTATCCTACAGTGCACCAAGGCTACCTTTTACTTCTCATATTATTAACTCATTAAGGCCCCGTTTATTTCACCGATTTGAGTTTAGAATTCGAGTTTTGTTACAGTAAAAAGTTCTCAGAAACAGTCACATCTAACTTTTTTGCTACAGTAAAAAACTCTCACATAAAATCATATTTCAAGTCGAATTAAAAACTCGAATCAGTGAACTAAACGGGCTATAACTTCTTACCGTCCCTTTTGATCTGATGTCTCTCATTTTTCCGCCGGACAGGTTAGGCAAAAAGTGCTTGCCGGATCAAAGGCTAAACCTAAAAATAACAATAGAAAAACTTTAGTTTAGTTCGGATTTGATTTTTAATTCAAGTTAAGATGTGATATTTTCTGAGAGTTATTAACTGTAACAAAAAAAGTTAGATATGACATTTTTTAAAAGTTTTTAACTGTAAAAATTTAAAACTGAAAACTCAAATCGGTAAAATGAACAATACATTTATTTATAAAAAAAATATATTCCCTCTCTCCCCTTTGCCCTCTCATCTTCTCTCTGTTTTCCTCCTCTCTGTCGCAGTTTGAACTCAGATGTTCTTCTCTTTTGTCTGTCCTCTTCTCTATCTCCTTTAATCAATTCATGCCACCTCATTAAAAAAATGCCACTCTTTCTAACACACACCTCTACCCGGTTAACTTGGAGTATGCATTAAATACATGGGCCCACCACAGATTCTCTTTCTTCAATTTCAGCTGTGCGTCTGATAATAAATTTGAGCCCGTTTAGTTCGTTGATTCGAATTTTTAATTTAAGTTGAGATATAATTTTATGTGAAAATTTTTTACTGTAATAAAAAAAGTTAGATGAATTATTTCTGAGAGCTTTTTACTGTTGTAAAACTCAAATTCTAAATTATAATCAGTGAAATGAACGAGACTTTAATTTTTTAATTATATTCCTTATCGCCCACGTACTCTGTAAAACCTTTCTAATTGTAAAATATATTATTATTATGGAGATTCTTAATATAATTATAAATTAAATTTTTTATTTATTAAATCTGTATAAAATCACTTAAAAATTAAAAAAAAAATAAATTTAATGATTAAAAAAAACTAATATATCGATTCGTCAAGCGTATAAGAGAATCTCTATTTTTATTAATCAAATAACTTTGAAATGTATGCCAAATCTTATAAATCTATGGAGGATGGTAAACTTGAGGTATAAGTTTCTATATTACACATACATTTTAAAATATTCAGATTCTATACCACTAAAACATATTTGTATACATAGTGATTTAATCCCAACCCTTCAAAACCTTAACCTTAGAATTCCTAAATCTTCAAACCTAAAGCTCAATTAAAGCACCTTGTGCAAGCTCGACCAAAACAAAGACGAAGCAAAGGGGAAGGTGCGAGTTGGGGCTATAGTGAGCGGTGACGGAATCAATTTTTTACTTTAATGAGGGCAAGTTTACACTTTATTTTTTCAAAAAACAAATAACATAAGAGATATACAAAGAATTGTAGTATAATGTTTTTTAAGAACTATTAGATACATGTTGAGAATTTCATAGTATGAAAAAATACCCCATTATAAGACTTTGTCTTGAAACTTAATTTTTTCATTAAAAGATTGTTTGTTTTGCATTTGTTTTTATTTTTAATGTAATTTTGATTAAATCTGAGGTTCATAATTGCGCACTACTGATGAGAATAAAATTGAGTATATACATTTCATTAAATATCATACCCTATATTCTAGATTGTATTATATTCATAGGTTCAAATTTTAAAATTATGATGCATTCTTTCATTTCAACAATAAGTGGTTAATATAGCTACAAAACAGATCAAAGCGCCCTTAATAAAATAAAAAAAGGAAAAAATTGCAACATGTTTTTAATATTAGGTTTTTTCCATAGTTAAAATCAACCACACATCATAGAAAAGTAAGGATTTAACATGAATTTAAAATGTGATAATAAAAATATGACGTAGTCCAAAATATAAGCTACCATAAAAGATATTACGGTAGATTATGAATAAAATAGTTCAGTTTGTAAAAGAAATCTGGATATAAAATAAAAAAAAAGGTCAGTGGGGCATACACGAATATTTTCATAAGGAACGTCTTTGAATATAAATAAATAAATAAATAAATAAATAAATAAATAAAGCAAGATGGATACCAGAGTGCTCCCCTAGCTGATCTGGACACTTTTTTGCGTTCCTTCTTCCCAACTCTTCGAGGAAAAAAGAGTTTTTCTTCGTGATCTCCCAAATCAACTCTCCTTCTAATCCGACAGATCCAACACCAACGTTTTTTTTTTTTTTTTTGATAATTAGATCCAACACCAACGTTGAGAAAGAGAGTACGAGCCGCTAGGGGAAGATAACCTCGTTATGTCGGGAACTAATGTACTTTCGAAACCCTATGTTCGGAAACTGCCAGCTGTGAGCGCAGAAAGGCTATAATACCCTTAACCCTTTTTTTTATATTGTTTTTTGCCCTTTACAGCGCGTCGTTTGTGCGGAAAAGTTGGCTGCCGTTTGCTACAACTATAAAGCAGATGTGAGGAAACTGCTAGAGACTTCGGAAACCACTAGGATTCGAATATCTGGTTGGCAAATTCGATTTCGAATCGGGTAATATGTTAAAATGACTTTCCAACAAAGTGAAATTAGTAAAATGACATTCTTTTATTTTTTTATGAAGAAAGACATTTACTCATTTTTTGTAAAATGAGGTCATTTTATAAATAAAATTTTTTAAAAAGTTTTTTTACTAATAAAACTTTTCAAAAGAGTTATTTTTACGAAGGCCTCTTTAGAGTCGAACTACGAAAGAGAAAACAAAAGTATAAAAAGCAACGTAGAGAGAGAGAGATCCGATTAAAATAGTGTTTATAGATATAAATAATAGAGGTAAACTCTTTTTTTTTACTTTGCTTTTCTTAGATTTATGCGTATTTAGGTTTTGTTATATATTAATAACAATGTAAACCTTTTTGTTTTATTGGGATGTTTTGAAGATTCGTGATTTAGAAAAGAAATTATTTGCTTAGATTTCTTTACCTGTGACACAAAAATATATGAATGAATGTGATTGCTCTTATGTTATTAGGTAATGGACGGAGAAATCGATAAGGTGGATCGAGTTCTCTAACTTACCTGACTTTATATTGCATCAAATATTGTCGTTTCTTCCCAGAAAAGATGCAAACAGAACGTGTGTATTGTCTAAAAGATGGAATTCGATTTGGAATTCCTTTCCTATATTTGATATTAGAGAAACTGATCGGAAGAAAGCCCCAGACGTAATGAACCTGGTGGAAAAGTCCTTGCATAGTTTCATTGGGAAGAAATTGCGAATGCAGACATTTAATCTCTTTGTGATCTTTCGTGATGATAAGTTGTTTTCGATGATTGATCCATGGATGACGTTAGCTCTTGATAACGGTGTTCAGGAGATTTTCTTATATGTTGGTGTCAATGGTGGTGATGAGAGGCGTTATTATGCTCTGCCTGAAACAACATTTGTCGTCAGATCAATAGATGTTTATTCCAAGTTTTATTCTCTTCGAAAGCTAACACTGGAATGCATTTCCATAAGCGGAGATATTATTCAAAAGATCATCCGCAACTGTCCTAACCTTGAGTATTTTGAGCTCTGGAATTTGCTTGGACTGAAAACTATTGAGATTTCTAAACTTGATAAACTTGAGGTAGTTGTAATAGGGGTTCCACGCATACAAGAACTTGAGAGAGTTGATATTGATGCACCAAATCTTAAGCAATTCATTTTCCGGTCTTATGTACTACGATTACCTTGTAGCGTGAATTTGACTTCTTGTCATCATCTGAAGGAACTAGTTCTAAGCAATTGTCGCATCACGGATGACTCGTTTCATTCGCATCTTTCTAGATTTCCCCTCCTTGAGAACCTCGACATAGTTGATTGCCGTATGTTGCGAAGGATTAGAATTTCCGCGCAGCGGCTTAAGAGACTTGAACTAAGGCCCGGTCAAAATATTGAGGTGATTGAAATTGATGCTCCAACTCTATTGTCTTTCAGATTCACGGCTTATAATAACATGCCTCTCTTCTTTTCCAAGAACGTTCCATGTCCAATGGAGATTTAAGTATTCAATGCTTACACAGAGTCGAACTTTTAGTTCTTGGTTCCTTGACTTGCGGAAATTTCTTGGAGCTACACCTCAAAGAAAACATCTTTGGCTAATGATCGGTGAGAACGAGGTATGGTTAATAGTACTATTACTGTTGTTGAAGATGTTGTAGTTTCTTGCAATATTTCCTTTTCATGTGACGGATTGCTGGTTTGTGAATTGAAGGTTACTTTTGATCTTGAAGAATTAGGAGATGGGGAAATTTCTCCGATGGTCCCAGTTGACTGTTTAGAGCTAGATTATTTGTTTGTCAAAAAGGAAGTAGATTGTGAGATGGCCTACTCTGGAGTTGTCATCCAAAGACTATATCTGTTCCCGCGTGTTCTATGTTCCGGAAAAATTGCGTAGAGGTTTGATTTTTTACCTTTTTTTCGTATTTTAACACTTATATTTGTTGGAAGCTCGTGTGTGATAGATAATTACCTCGAATGGATTGCAGTTATTCCTCAGCTTTCTTTCGCATGCCATGGAACTCGTGATCAATGTTAATGCGAAATTTGTGTGTGTACAACAGCATTTAGTAAAAATTTTTACATGCTTTCAGGAAATGTGTATTACCAAGATTTTAGATTTGTCAATAGCATTTTTCTTTGGTTTGCAATTAGATTTTGTAGACGTTTATGGTCATACGTCTTGTTTTCTTGTATGTAGGTTCTTTATAAGAGGCTATTAGACAGAGAACAACCAGTTTACCCTTTGAGGTGCTACCTGAGGCGTGCGCCTCATTCCCCCACCCTCAAAGCTTACCCTTTGAGGCAGTTTTGAAGCGCCTCACCACGAGGTGCGCCTTGAGGCGCACGCCTCAGGCGCTTTTTAAAACCTTCCCAACAAGCTTGAAAAAGTGACAATATATACACATCCGGCCCCGGAGACTTATTCCCTTCGCGCCCAAAAACTTCCCTTTTTACCTCATCCTCCTCGAACGGTTTCTCCAAATCAGCCGCTGCCGTCTCCGATATTGGACTCCACTCCAAACCTTCAATACCTCTAAACTGGCCGCTAGAAGAGGAATAAAGATTACTTAAAAAAAGTTGTAATTTCACCCACAGTATCATCCTCACTCTCAATACTACTACCGTCAGCTGCTTCAATCTTGAAATCACATTCCTCGCCTTGAGATGTCAACTTCTAACAAGGAGAGGTCACGCTGCACCAATCATGCTCAAGCGAGGGAGCTCGCCTTACAACAGGAGGGTGACTAATCAACAAGAACAAATTCTGCAATTATCGCATCTCCGACCAATATGCCTTTGATGGACTCTCGAAACTTAGGCTGATTACGACAGACAACCTATGGAGAAGGAAAAATCCAAGCGCACCTAACTGTCCATTGATTCCTAAATCAGATTCTACTTTGATGATAATTATGTTAATAAGTTACCAAAATGGTTCGAGAGTTAGTTTTATAGAACTAAGTATACAACACGTAGCTTGTAACTGCTTTCTAAGAGTTGTGAAGAGTGAAAGCAACAGAATCTGGTATAGATTAGTTTACACTTTGTATGCGCTTTGTGTACTAATAATCATCAATAATAGTTCAGCTCATTACAGCCCTTACATTCTCAGAATATTCAATCTCTCTTGTTTTGTCTACGACACACCAGATAAAGAGCAACCAATAGCATTCAACAATCCACAAAACTTGTAGTTACCTGGATTGCAACTGCATAGACCATCCATCGGAACTCCTCCATACTAGGCTTGGGAAGCATAGCAGCAGGTTTGCCTTTTTCATCGTCTTTGTTGCTCGCAAACAACACATCCGAGTCTTTACAAACAAGTCAAACACTGACGAACATCTTGTCTGCAAAACCTAACAAAGGAATCCAATTAGTTAAATAAACTGACAACACTTGAAGGGACTGATTGTTAAAACTTCAAGGAACATAGCCACATCAAAACTATCATTACAATTCATCCCATGTCTCAGATCCATGACTTGAGAAAAATCGTTCTTTTAAAAATAAAATTCGAAAACAGAGTTCCTAACATCACATAGACAAAACAAGCATACACCATAGTAGTAAATGAGTTCCTAACATCACATAGACAAAACAAGCATACACCATAGTAGTAAATGAGTTCCTAACATCACATAGACAAAACAAGCATACACCATAGTAGTAAATGAGTTCCTAACATCACATAGACAAAACAAGCATACACCATAGTAGTAAATATGTTAGATTCTACGGAAATCTTCATCTTTTTCATTGTTTTCACAAACCTTATATTACCATGACGACTTAAATTAGCCCATATCCCATCCGTTCTCAGGAAAGAAAATTCAAAACCACAAAAATCCCTAACAATCCATGAAAAATCAGATCTTTCGTAAGGAACATCTTTGAAAATAAATAAATGAAGCAAGATGGATACCAGAGTGCTCTCCTAGCTGATCTGGACACTTTGTTGCGTTCCCTCTTCCCAACTCTTCGAGGAAAAAAGAGTTGTTATTCGCGATCTCCCAAAATAACTCTCATTCTGATCCGACAGATCCAACACCACCATCTTTTTTTTTCTAATAATTAGATCCAACACCAACGTTGGGAAAGAGAGTACGAGCCGCTAGGAGAAGATAACCTTGTTATGTCGGGAACTAATGTACTTTCGAAACCCTATGTTTGGAAACTGCCAGCTGTGATGCGCAGAAAGGCTTTAATACCCTTAACCCTTTTTTTTATTGTTTTTGCTCTTTACTACGCGTCGTTTGTGCGGAAAAGATTGCTGCCGTTTGCTATAAGCATAACAAAAGATTGCTGCCTTTATCTCATCATCAATAACCAACATTGAGATGGGTTTACTAGAGATCGTAAATGTTGAACGACTTGAAGTAGAACCAAAATAAGTTTCTGATGAGTGAGCTGACCTTGTATTTCTAAATTGAGGTTTAGCCGGTTGTGAATGGCCAACGGTAGAGTTAGGGGGGGACGACGAGGAGCTTAAGGTGGAGGAGCCCGATCATGATATTCCTTATACAATCTATGCAGTGTGTCCTCAACCCCGCTTAATAATGTGGCAAATGTCAAATCATCATAGATACACTTGAAGGCAAGAGCAAGATAATCCAACTTATATCTTGGATCAAGAACCAAGCCAAAAAACATCATGTGATTCATTTTCTTGATATTTTCCCAATACTTATCAAACTTCTTATTTATCATCGTTGCAATTTCATTCAAAAGAGGATCATCACACTCCTCTAACTTAATCAACTCTCGTTTGACAGCACAAATATCTTTGAAATAGAAGTTTGAAGTGATATAATATGAACCACTAAACTTCTTCGTCAAAGTGTAAAACTTTCCTAAAAACCTCTGCAAAACCTTTGCATTGTCCCAATCCGTCTCATTTAGTGGACCCTCTATCTTTTTATCTTTTATGACTTCCTCAGAGTAAACACAATAGTTTTGATCCATTAAGTATGTAAAGTTCCACATCGTCTTCACATCCAAACATAATAGGGCAGTTGAGTTGATGTTTTCTTCCTTCATGCACTCTTTAAACTTCTTAAGGTGTTGAGGTGAGGACCTAACATACCTAACTGCATTGCAGATGCTTGCAATAGAATATGCTAAGTCTGTGAGCCCATTATTAACAATCAAGTTGAGAATGTGACAGACACATTACATATGTAGTGTTTGGCCATCTAAGTCGAGAAAACTGGAGATATCTTTGGCCATGTTCATTTCACCAATTTGAGTTTTGCTACAGTAAAAAGCTCTCAGAAACAATCACATCTAACTTTTTTGCTACAAAAAGCTCTCACATAAAGTTACATCTTAACTCGAATCAATGAACTAAACGGGCTATTTGACTTTTCTCTTCAACCTGTCCATAGCCACATCAGACAATGCATTGTCTATTGTAACTGTGAACAACGCAGTTATTCCCCAATCATTAAGGCAAGCCAAAATCTCTTGTGAAATTGTTTCTCTTTTATGATTCGGAACTTGGATGAAATTAATGATCATTTTCTGCATATTTCAATCTTTATCAATCCAATGAGCGGTCAAACACATATAACTAATGTTCTGAATTGATGTCCAAGTATCAATCGTTAAACACACTCGTTGCTTTCCCAAAACTTTCTTGAAATTCTTCTTCTCATCCAAAAACATATGGCAAACATCCCTTGCAATTATTATCCTTGAAATGTCAAACACTCTAGGATTCAAGTACGCCGAATAGCGCTTAAACCCTTTACCTTCCACGTGTCGGAACAGTAACTCATCCAATACGATGTACTCCAAAATGGCTCTCTTATACCCCTCCTTAGACCAAGCTCTTAGTGTCTATTACTAGTAGCAACATCCTCATCATATGCGCCGGTCTTCTTGGTAAATTGAATGGTCTTTTGTTTATTTTTATTCTCTTAATTCATCAAGCAACTTTCTACATGACCCTTTCATTGTAGACGTGCCATTCTTTTTTGAGCGGCATAAGTGACACCACAATGCTTGCAAGTAGCCTTCTTAGTTTTTTCATCCCTCGTGAAATGCTGCCAAACCGGGCTTACTTATCGGGCTCTCTTCCTTTTCTTAGTACCTTTCCCTTCTTCCTCAGTTGTCTCTTGTATTTCAATAGTTTTGGTTTCCTTTTTATTAGACTGAGGCTCTACCTCTTTTTACTTTTCCGATGAAGACGTCTATAAGAATTAAGAATCCAAGCCCTTCCAAGATCCAATTTAAACAAATTAAAAACAACATCATCCATATGATGCCAGCTTTAATGATTACTAATTTTTAGAATCTTTCATTACATATAATCAAGTATTATGCCATAAAAGAAAAGAAAGTCTAATTCGTAAATATGAATCATACTAATTTCAAGCTTAAACCAAAATGATAAAAGAAACGATTTCAAACATAAGGATTTAGATAACAGTGACATTTAGTACTATTGGATCAAGCTTAAACACAATCATTCATTTTGGAGTGTTGCTTGATGTGCTAGTCGAGGCACTTTCTCACACATCCAGTCAAACTTCATTCATTTTGTTGTTTTCGTTTTAAGTTTTATTAATATATTTTAGACCAACCAGTTCTAAATAATTTTGGACTTCCGTGGGTAGAAATCTCACAAGTGGAAAAGGATCCATATTAATAAAGACTAGGCATTTTGAAAATATGAGATTAGTTTTGGTTTCTGCTCAATTGGGAGAGATGTTTATAGACAGCCCAAATAAAATATACATCACAACCGTTAACCATTTACGGTTGCAAAACTCTTAAATGCGATGTTAGTCTCTCTGATTGAAATCTTTGCTAAATTGAAAAATTACCATATGAGCAAATGTGACCTTTAACCGCTCAGCCCTACGGCTCTTATCGATTGTTTATTGTCCTAAATTTTACTGAACTTATAATTCAAGCTTTCGATATCACATTTAGAGGACCAAAATACAAACTACTGTCAAACCAATGTGTTACCTTTTATTTCATGTATCCCAATACGCACCCGGATAAAATTGACCTCCCAGTACTGAATCACCTGCACACAATGTACAAATGCTAACCAACGCTAAAGATGCCTACATTACATCTCACTCAGGCTAAATAACATTCTATATATAAATATCTAAACGCGCGTACAAATTTATGAAAATACTTAAATGTATCAATACAGAACTTCTAAGGCAATGTTTGTATTGATTCCTGCATCATCTAGATCGATGATTTTATAATGTGTTCACATATATCAGAAAATCAAATGAAAAAAAAAAAAGAGAATACGAACCAAAAACCTAAATTAACTCAATGAAACCCCATCAAAACCTAAATTATTAGCTTAGCTTCATTATTCGGAGAAAATGGAAAAAAATTTGAAAACTGAGGAAAACAAACAAACAAGATGGAAATAATTGGAATTCGAAAATGGAGAAACAGATTAGAAGAAAGCGAAACCTCTTTCTACGCCGATCGAAGGCTGAGAAAATTGATTCGGAACTACTTTGTTGCTCGCACTTGTTCGAGAGAAAATTTCCACCGTTTGATCTGGAGAGTGGATAAAACGAACAAATTTTCACCGTTTGGCAGAGGGCGGACGTGTGAGGAGGACTGAAGAGAGAGCTGGAGCGGCGGCCGGCGGCTAGGGTTTCTTTCCCCAAATCACCGAGAGTCGAGACTGTGAGAGTGAGAGAGTAAATGGAAGAAAAGAAATGAGGAGAGTGAGAGTTCAGTGGAGACTTCTTAGAAGAGAGGCAAAAAAAAAAACGACAACAAATAGGATAATGAGAGCAAAAAACGACAACATTCAAAAAAAATTTTGGATTGTCGATTCGGTTTTTAATCGAACCTCTAAACTCAAAATTAAAATGGTTTTTTTTACAGTCCTAACAAAAAGCAAACACAGTCTTTGTTTGATTGTCATTTTTCAGAAAAAAGAAAAAGAAAAAGAAAGAGAGAGAAAATCTTATCGTTTTCAAATGGAAGAAATGTCTAGTAGACAAATAGCGTGCAAAAGTTTCGGACTTTTTGTCGTATATATTAACTTATTTTTAAACGCACATCGTTTCTTGTTTCGATTGCTACTAGTTCAGGTTTATTCATGTATTGAAAGTATCAGCGTTTTAAAGAAGGAAAAAAAAAAAAAAACTTACATTTGCACATAGCATTTAAACATTATATAAAAATGCAAATCAAACTCAAAGATCTAAAAAGTGACACCAGTAATACTAAACTACGCGTGCCAAATTACGGATCAAAAATTAAAAAAAGTAAATAACGGTGAGATTTGAGGAAAATATTAGGAAGAAGTGAAAAATAGATTTAATAAGTCATAAACCATAACCCACAAGGGCTTAAAATTGTGAGAAAACACACTGAATAGCATATTTTATATGTGTTTCTAAAGTAAATAACATGTTTTTAAAAATTAGTAAATTAGATCACACGTTAATTTTAACCAAATTTTAACATGTTCTAAAGGAGTGATTGGGTGCATAAGAGTACTGTTTTCATTAGGATTTGAATTCTAACGATTTTTTTTTTATAATAAAATACGAGTCATAAATATCGAAAAAAAGAAAAGAAAAACATTAAAGGAAATATTAAATGAAGAATGTTGAATTTTATTTAATAAGGTTCTCACAAAATTTAAATTCTTGTTTAATTTTTTTTTATTTAAATTTTATGAACCAAACGAGTAAGCGTCAATTACTGGTTGTACTGTTTGTAGTGTGGTTTCTCTGTCTTTTGAGTACTACTGTTTCTCTGTTTTCGATGATTTGCCAAAGAATTTTTTTTTTTTTTTTTTTGAGATTTCCTTTTTGTATGTTTTAAGTAGTACTACAGTGGAACTTGGTAGTGAAAGATATTTATTTGATGTGAATCTGTGATCAATCTACTTGTTTGCGCTTTATGTTATACATCTTTTCATTCGAAAACAAAAAGAAAGTGGAGTTCTTTTTCGAAACTGGAATTATTCTTTTGACGTTTGTACAACTTGGAGATCTACTTCTAAAATGTTCTACTTATTGTGTATATAAAAAAAAATATATATATTTTTTGTTTATTCAAGCTTGCAACAAGATCTAAACTGACTCGGAGAAATCTAAAACTCAATCATGTTTGAATTATCAATACACCTACTGAAGAAACTGAAAATTGGTTGTGGATTTTTAATACCCGGGGCCTGATCTTAACCTAACTTCTAGATCGGTAGAAATGGACCAGGGGCGGCGGCCAGGGGTGACTCAACAACTTCTCATTGCAGATTTGAGCCCCTCAGCATTGTGAGATTGTTGGTGCAGGATGTGTCAAACACCTGCACCTTCGGGAACTACAAGAATGATGGCGGCAGCGGCCGCGGCGGCGGCATCACGGTCATGATCATAGAGGCTCAGACAACGGTTTTTGGACATACTACGGAGTTGTATGGGTCTTGTTTTGTCTCATCAAGGTGGTTGATTGGGGATGAAAAATCACATCTATGAAAGTTCGGATAATGAAGATGTCACATTTTGAAGAAATGGTTATTCCGACGACTTCCAACAACGAATGTAGCTTCCTCCCGACGGCTCAACGCTGAAGGTGCATGGTCCCAATTCCCAAACTCAAGCTTAAAGAGCTTTGGAAGGGACTCTTTCTGTTAAGCCGTCCTACTGATAAGATCAATTTTTAGACTATTAGATCTAATTAAAATCAAATTAAATTGAAGCCGTCCTACTGATAAGATCAATTTTTAGACTATTAGATCTAATTAAATTAAAAAAAATAATTTTTAATATAAATTTAACGGCTAAAAACAGTTGAGAAAATTGAAACTATCGGTAGTTTTATTTTTCTAGTTTTAGGGAGAAACTCTTGCTTTGCAATGAGCAGGGAGTTATTAAAATGGACATTAAAATCTTCGTCAAAGTTGGGTGCCCACTGGCGGTGTTAGCTTTGGGTTGCTTTAAAACGTAAATGAACTCCTAAGCACAATTATTCTAGAAAAATTGAAAACTAAATTAAGAGTGCTTAAGTACAATTCTCTCAGGTGTCAAAAATTGTCTTAAATATTAAATGTAGTGCATATACACAGTACTTGTATAAAAGCAGTTGGAGTAGTTTTATTTGGACTAAGAGGCTTGCAAAATTTTCTTTCTTCACTCCCTACAATAACTAGAACTCACTAATGGAACAAGATACCAAAATCTTACGTTTATTTAAACAATCCGAATATTTAGAAAAATTATTCAATTATGTATTTTGTGATCATAATTTTAAACAATAAAAGACTAAATTATCTCATATATATGAGGCTAATTGAGGTAACCGGCACTGTCTATAAATTTTGAGCATAATGATATTTTGGTGTCTTAACTATTACTTTTAGTATATTTGTCCTTAAACTTTTATTTTTTGACATTTTTGCTACATGCATTAAAATTGATGAAGGAATTTTAAAATTCAACACATAGATAATCATCTGTCATCGCATGAAACTAACCTATCTAAACTTTAATATTAACCCCGATCTAGAAAAGGAAATAACAAAATAACAAATAAACTTCCAGTTTGAATTCAAAAGATAAAAGATAAAGTGTTGTTGAAATTGGCATGCGATGTTCGGTTAAATGGTGGGCAGCAACCGGTTAACCGGTTGGTGAATTTTATTAGCTCCATGCCGCATGACTATTTCATGTTGTAATCCATCACTACTATTCCTTTGAAAGAAAATAGGACATAATTGGTGCGTTTGGAACTCGTTTCAAAATAATTTTATTTTTTATATGAAAATGAAAATGAAAACGTTTTCAATCTCAGACATAAATCATTTTTGAAAATGAGTTTGATAGTTTTATCAAAAGATTATTTTCAGTATAAAAAAATCTATTAATGTATCTCTCTCTCTGCTCGAGAGAGGAGAAAACGAAAATAAAAAATGAAAAATGACTAAAAGTCGTTTTTCATTTTTCTCTTATTTTACACTAAACCAAAAAGTCATTTTCATTTCTCTTTTTTGTCTTTAATTGTGCCAAATACGATTTCTCTCCCGTTTTCATTTTTTCTTTCTTGAAAAACGTGAAAAATAAAAACAAAAACAACTCTAAACACAACCAATAACTTTTAGAAGGACATACAATTTTTTAAGACGGGGTGTGTGGATGAGTATTTTTTACAAAATACTTTCGTCGTCAAAAGTAATTTTATTGATGGGAAATTCAATATTAATAAGAAATTTTATTAAAATCAAGCGTGTGAAAAGTAGAATAGGGAAGGAGAGTATCAATAGATACAGCCATAATATAATGACTATTTTACTAGTCCATTATAAGAATATGTACGTACTCAGATATTTTGGTAGAATACAACTAAATTTTAAAGTTTTTTTTTTAATCAACCCTACATTGAATTTGTTAGGACTTTAGTTGGCAATTTATTGGCATTAGTCGTAAAAATTTTAAAACAGGTATTTTTGGCAACTGGTGTTTATAAAGAAGATTTGAACAGATGTGATTGCTTGTGAAATTATGAATATTCTTAGAGATTTGGGATAAGTTCTATTTGAGGAAAGAAGAGACAGTTTTAGTATGATTGAGGTATTTAAATTAGGAGATTTTACAGATATTATGAGAGATAATTACGTGGAAAAGGGCTGCACATTTGGGTTGACAAGTCCGAATTAATGGAGGAAGAAAACTAATCACGTGGAGTACAAGAATGTCTGAATCAAGCTTGGTTTATCCTTGGGATATATATTGTACACGTACGTGGAGATGTTTGGCTTGCTTAATGATTAGTTTGGAAGGTGCTGAACAAGAAGTAAATATGAGATATGACTTGACAGCTTGTGTAAAGGAATTGGTTTGAAATTCAAATATGGTGATCAAACTATTGATTTGAAGTTAATTTGAAACCTGAATAAAGATAGGGGCTGCGAGTATATTTGGAGATGAGAGAATTGTAAGTAATTAGTCAAGAGAGAATTGTGGGAGAAAGTGTAGGATATTCAAATTGAATTTGAGTTAATTCTCGGAGGATGTTGTGAAGCCTTATTTTAAGGCATCTTTTTGCAGCTCATTTTGATAGGGATTGAATAGAAGATCTTCAGAGAAAAAGTCTGTGAGTTTGAGAGCTTTGAGCGTCATTGATTTCGTCCTTCGGAAGAGGGATTAGAAGCTTTCGGGAGAAAGCGTACTGCCAACCAATGAGATTTCACCATGCAGTTTGAAGACAAGTGGTGCTCGCTGGATAAGGCCATTAAAAAGATTCGACATGACAGCGGCAACATCAAGGAGGAAGTCTTTAGGTGTATAAGTCCGATTGGTGTTTATAATCTTGAGACTTAATGGATTGTTCACTGTATGGGTGTAGCCTCGTAAATGTAGGTGTGCGCACTGAACTGCGATACCAATTCATGGTATTCTTTATATTTATGCACTATTATTTCCGGCTTGATTACTTTGACGTTTCTACACATAATCGTTATAGTTAATCATCAGTATTACAGAAAATGTTGTAACACTCTTTATAACACCTGTGTAAAAGCAGACCTTTCAGAATTCAAAAATATTGTCATTTCATTCTAATGGACATTCTATTTCAACACATGCACATTTCTCCCTGCTTTTTCTCTCAATGTTAGAAAATTAAAAGTTTATTGTGTTCTTTTCCTCTCAAAGTTAGGAAATTAAAAGTTTATTGTGTTCTTTTCCTCTCAAAGTTAGGAAATTGAAGTTTGCTATGTTTTATGAAAGGTTCACATCAATTAAAGATAACCGATCATTTATAATCCTTTTCCAACACGCAATTTCCCATTATTTTACTTATGGCCGATATAAACATGTGTTTGTGCATATAAGATAGGCCCCCACAAGAGAATAAAATGTTCACGATGCATTAAGCGATGAAACGTTTTCAATAAAGATACTCAAGAAAATTATGTTCTCATCCTATAGATAGATATTTATACTTTTGTGGAAACAGAATTTAAGTAAATATTCTCAGTATATTTTTGACATAGGGTGTGAAAAAATACCCTACTATAATAGGACTATATTTTGCAGCGTCATGTCCCTTTCAGGTTTTGTCAGTTTCGAACACTTTCTTTGACATGTTTTTTTTATCAGTTCTATCATGATACTTCTATGGATATATCCTACTATAAAAAGCTTCAAATTTATAAAAATTATTTGAACCGCACGCATTGATTATATTGTAACAGATAAATAAAGAAAAAAAAAGGCGCATTTCCAACTTGCAGGGAGTCACAAAGGAATGTTTTAAAAACTACAAAAACGGATGCAAAGGAAAATGTAAAGCAATTGAAAGCTTCTTTGTCTTATTATTAGTTATTATTATTGTACATATATATACATATTCAATGTGACATTGATAAAGTCCAGCATTTAAAGAGTATTATCTTACTTTTGAGAGTTTTGTTAGCAGAATTTTAGAAAAGAACGATGTTAAATTAGCAAATTGTAAACTAAATAAACGTGTCTTCTTAATTAGCAAGAGAGCCATGCATGAACCAAGCACTTTGGCGAAAAGGACTAAACGTATAATATTCTAGACTGTAGAATACTTCTGCACGCAATTATGGCTTCTTTTAAGCGCTACAGCCGTCGCATAAAGCTTTAAACTTTTTCTGCCTAAATAAATGAAAATGACCAGAATAAAGTTTATAGAAGTGTGCACCAAAAGTAGTTTAGTACCAGCTTTTTCCGCGAAATTTTCCACGATGTTAGAAAGTGAGAGAGTTGAACATTTTTGGTGAACGTCGATTCAAGGCACAAAGTAAAAAGGTTGGAAATGCTTCGTAAATCAAAGTTAACAATTAATGCTTACTTCATTATAACAAAAGGAAAAAAGAAGAAGTTATTTAGCGATGATTAATTGGGACTCAAACCACCTCTCTAATTGTGATGGAAAAAGCTTTGCGACACGACTTGTAAAATTTATGATTCACGTCAGTGGGCCCTACCAAGAAATTTGTATCACGCTATGTGCGTTTAGTTGGTAGATTCGTAACATGATTTGAATCATGATTCGTGGTTCGCTACAGTATTTTTTCTCATAAAAAACACACGTAAACTGAGAATATTTCTAAATCATAATTCTGAATCTATGAACCAAACGTCTACTAAAAGATTAAAAAATGAACATAAAAGACCTTATCCTTCCAAGATCCCTTGTCTCTTCCTTATCTAAATGGTCTGAGTTTTTTTTTTCTTTTTTTTATAAGGACTTTTTCAGCTTTTTTGCTTCATGAAGAATAGGAAAGGAATGTAATTTTTTTGTCTTTTCTTTGTTTACTCAAAAATGATGAACTGAAGCAAAACAAGGGAAAACTTGAATTTGTTTCCTCAAAAAAAAAAAAAAAAAAAAAAGGAAACAAAACTTGAATTTGAAGCTGGTGAGTAGTGGAAAGAGAGAAAAGATTGAAAATAAGATTTTAATTTAAATATGGATTTGAAAGTTGTAAGGACTTTTCTATGGAGAACTTGTTGGCCCCTTTCCCTTCCTTTTGCTAGGTTTTGTTCAGCAGATCTACTGGGAAAAAAATGAAAATCAAATATTGTTAGAAAGAAAAAAAAAATTAAGATAGTAGGTATGTGCATGATAGTTGGAATTTAAGGGGTTGTTCTTTTACAACAAAACTCAAAAAAAGTTTAAATTCAAATTATAACTTTATTCAAGTTCACGTTCTTTTAAGTTCCAACTTTATTCAACTTTACTCAACTTTATTCAAGTTACAACTTCAACTCAAGTTATAACTTAAATTCAACTCAAAAATTACACTCAAGTCACACTCCAAAAGAACAACCTCGAACCCGAATTTTGGGTAACTCAGAGGCGCGCGGTATTCTTGCATGGGAGTTTTTTTTTTCTTTTTTTTTTCTTTCTTGTACAAGAGATAGATTATATGTTAAAAATCTTTATTATTATTATTATTATTATTATTATTATTGCCATATGGCATATGAGACACACGGCATGTAAGGAAAGAAGGAGCGTAGGTCGTAAGGAGGGACGACTCGGGTTAAATAGAAGCCCTCAATTGTGATGTTAATTAAAATTATATCTAACCAACCAAATTGTGCCAAAAAATTTATACTGTTTTTAATAAATTTTTTTCATGTTTTTGATATTTGAGTCCATTAAACCACATGGAAACTTAACCAAGCAAAAGAAATTTAGCAATATTGCAAAAGAGTTTCATCTATAGCCGACGATTATCATTAATGAGCTAAAAACCGTACTTGCTAGTTGGTCGTGGATTAATTAACTAGAAAATGAAGTGGCAAGATGTCAATTAATGATTATATTCTAAAAACCCTCATTGCTAAATTGTGGTCTTTTGCATAAGTAAAACAAGATTTATTAATGTGTTCTATTTATAAAATGTGTAAATGCTTGACACATCACCCGATAGCTAGGAAAACCGTCATTTACAGAGGAAAAAAAAAAGATGCATGAAAAAAAAAGTGGAATAATGATAATTCATTTATATTCACATCTCAATCTTGACACGTATCTTACACAATCGATCCACTCTAACATGCATTGTGGAAATTTGTACAAAAGTTGTCGTATGCATTTATGAGAATTGAGATACTGCCGCCAAAAGAGAGTGTTGAAAACTATGACATTATTTAAGAAGAAAATTCATTAGATAAACACTTCACTTTTATGGAGCCTGAGACGAAAGCGCTATCGATTAATTGTGACAATATAGATTCAGAATTCCGCACTAGTGACATAGTGGTTAGATGGTCATAATATTAAATTCTAAAACGGTACGATGATGACAAAGTTAGAGGAAATGAATTAGACGCTGAATAAATTGTAAACATTTTTTATAACATGCATGAAATTTAACTGTTTCCAGAAATAATTACATTTTTTGTATATAAATTAATTTGAAAAAGTTTCATAATTATTTTATTGTTTGAAACAGATTTTGCATTGTGTCATCGTTACAAAGGAAGTCGACGCAATACCATTGATGTCAGGAATATAATTCTTTTTAATTTGTTTGACATTTTACTATAAAAAAAACCATGGTGAAATTTCATATTAAATGATTGACTTTTGCAAAATATTTTCGTGAGCTAATTTGGTTTTTGCTGAGTTGGATATTTGAATTTTATTGTGGTTTTTTTATGAGAAAATCCAAAACTTTATTCGCGGAAACCACATATTTACAGTACAAGAGTTGATTCAAAACCCTTTATAATTAACTTGATTGCCTTTATTTTGTACTTGCCCGGTTTTGATTATGAGCTATTACGTTAATGCAAAATATGAAAATCACAAGACGAGGACCTAATCTTCTTAAGAAGGTTGATTCTGGCGGAATAACATTACTCGCGAAGATTAAGTCATCATCTTTTGTTGGTTAGTTTCGGTACGATCTTTCTCTGGATGAATGATTTTTCTACTAGGTTTTCCCTTTCAGTTTTAATGAGACTTTAAGATCGTGTTTGGAATTGATCTTGTTTTTGTTTTTCACATTTTTCGAAAAAAAAAAATAAAAACGTTTCTAAAACGGTGTTTGGCGCAATAAAGACAAAAAACGGAAATGAAAATAATTTTTTGGTTTAGTGTAAAATGAGAGAGAAATGAAAAATGACTTTTAGTTGTTTTTTATTTTTTATTTTCATTTTCTCCTCTCTAGAGCAGAGAGGGAGAGATATTAATGAGTTTTCTTATACTGAAAATAATCTCTTGATAAAACTACCAAACGCATTTTTAAAAATGATTTCTATCTGAGATTGAAAATGTTTTTATTTTTATTTTCATAGAAAAAATAAAATTATTTTAGAAAGAGTTCCAAACGTGCTATAATATTCGAGTTTCACAAGATGAGAGTCGCAAAGGTTAAATATTAAACCATCATCTAACGTGGTCATATCATATTAGTTTTCCTCCTTGCTTCCGAATGTCATGTAAATATATATAATAACAATGGATTTGGTGTCAGCTTCTGAATTATCGCCTCATTTTGTAACAACGGTTAATAACAGTTGTCTAATATACTATTTCTACAAGCGTGCTCCCAACATTTTGTACTCATAACCATTTGTTTTAATTTTTAAGTTATTATTTGGTAGACATGTAATTAATGTCTTTAAATCTTAAAAGTTTCTAGTCAATTTTAAGGCTAAAGATCCGAACATAAAAAAAATAATAAATCCATTCAAGAAATAATTAACCTGCCAAAAATAAATATTAAGGACTAACCCTTGTTAACCATCAAAGTTAACAGGTCTGTAAGCTTTAATCCTACTTTAACATAAATAAATTAAGTCAATTGGAACAAACAAAAAATCAATAAATTAAGTAAAAAAAACATTAATCATCGATCTTTTTTGCTCAACTATCAATCAAATAGCTCTTAATTGATAGGTCATCGTGTTGTGTTTTTGTCAAATATATGAAAGAAAAATGTTAATTAAAGAGCACAACCGATAATAAACACCATATTAATAAAATGTCGATCCCACTTATAAATTTCACGCTACGGAACCCACATTCTACCTCTACTGCTACATTGTTTCACCAACATTGAAGCATCGTGTTTGACAGAAAGCAAGACAACGTTATACATATGCCGTAGAAGGTGCCCAATAAGCATGACGAATGTGGCAAAAAAGTAACATTTTTAAGTTAACAAAATAGTCAAAATCAATGCAACGAAAGTAGACCCACGATGACCATTTGTCCCTGGTCCCAGCGGAAAAATGGAAATTGTATTGCAATTCTGGTCTTGGACGTCGACAGACAACTTGGAGAACTGTGATTCATCCACAAAAAGAAATTGATACTTTATTTTGTTTTTTTTTTTTTTGGTAGAACGAAAAAGAAAATTTAATATTACTTGTTGAACTCTGTTAAGTACGTAAACAATGACGTCCGTAAGGAACAACTCAGATCATTTATAGCGCAAAAATTACACCAACGCATGTTCGTCTGTAAAATGTAATGAGTGAAGATAAAATATTTAAAAAGAAAAAATAGAGATCACTTATTATTTTAATGTTTATGTATTTTTAGAAAATATGATTTTAATGAAGGCAAATTTTTTTTTTGAGTGGGGCTAATAACTACAAGAAAAATTTTAAGGTGTAAGATTGTATTTTCAAACTTTCAGGTGGGGCTTTGTGTAATTGAAAAAAAAAAAAACAAAACAAAAAACAGTTGAGGGGGCTCAAGCCCCAGGTCTTTATTGGTACATCACTATAATTTTAAACAGTTGAAAAATTAAAGACTCTTTTAATTCGCTGATTTGAGTTTTTAATTTAAGTTGAGATGTGATTTTATGTGAGAGCTTTTTACTGTAATAAAAAAATTAAATGTGACTGTTTATAAAAACTTTTTATTATAATAAAACTCAAATTTTAAACTTAAATTAATTAAATGAACGGAGCCTAAATACAAAAATAATTTAAAAGTCTGTAATTTTGTCGTTAAAAACACTGGTACAACTACTAAATTGTATATCCTTGCTTGCACAGAAAAATTGTGAAATAAGGGGTAGTTTGTTGAATTCTAAAAAACAAACATGATAATGATTTATGATGGTCTTTTTTTTTTTCCCCTTTTAGTGCCTCAATAAATGCACATTCCTCTTTGTACAAGTAAAGAAATGACTCTGTTCTATAACATAATCGCCCTTGTTTCATGAATTAAAATGTTGAACTTATATACATATATATATATATATACGTATATATATATATATATATATTCGTGTATTTCTCTCTAGTTAGTGTTTAAATGGGCGGGGGACAGATTTACGAGGCTCTGCATGCGCTTAAGCCGGCGTTGCTAATGGTGGTGGTTCAGATTGCCTACGCCGGCGTCAACGTCTTCTACAAATTGGCTGCTAACGACGGAATGAATTTGAGGATCATTGTCGCTTACCGTTTTGTTTTCGCCACCGCTTTCATCCTTCCTCTTGCTCTTTTCATTGAACGGTACTATTAATATAATCTTGAATAGTATTATATGATCATTTGATCGGAGTACGTGCTTATGAAAATATTTCGAAAAACAAATTGCAATTTAGTTCTCTGTTTTTGTTTCCCATTTTGTTTTTTTATACGAAAAAAAGCTTTTGTGTAAAACATTAAAGGAGTATATATGTTGAGTGCATAAACGTGTGCGAGCGTTTATTTGTGTCCAAATTCTGACGATTTCATTTCTTGTTAATAAAGCACGAGTTAAAAAACTCACGCCGTTTTTTCCAGAACATTAAAGGAAATATTAAATGAAGAATGCTGAATTATCTAATAAAGTTTTCAATTTTTAGAAGCTGATTGTTGAAAGGGTAGTCTTGAGTGTCAGTTTATGCTGGTAGTGTGTCTTTTGAGTACTGTTTCTCTGTTTGCGATTATTTGCCGTAATTGTATTTTCTTCTTCTTCTTCTTCTTCTTCTTCTTCTTCTTCTTCTTCTTCTTCTTCTGCTTTTTTTTTTTTTCTTCTTCTTCTTCTTCTTCTTCTTCTTCTTCTTCTTCTTCTTCTTCTTCTGCTTTTTTTTTTTTTCCTCTTTGAACTTTGTATTTCCTTCTCATTTATTTTAGTAATACATGAGAGTGGAACTTGGTGTAGGAAAGATATAATAATCTACTTAGGATGTTTGTGCTTTATGTACTTTGCATCATCTTTTCATTCGAAAACATAAGGAAAGTGGAGTTATTCTTTTGACGCTATACAAATACAACTTTGAGATGTAATTAATTATAAAAAGGAACCTTGTTACCTTGAGATGTTTTAAGAAGCCTATAAGTGGTATTATTTTATTTCAGTTCTTTTCTGGTGTAAAGTACTAAAGATATGCATGATAGAAACAAATATTTATAAATGCAAACTATAAACGCACTACAAGAACATTATAACATAATGATATAATAATGACTGTGTAAACTAACAAGCTGGAAATCTTTTTCAGGAAAAGCAGGCCAAAGCTGACTTGGATGGTTCTTTTTCAGTCATTTTTATGTGCCTTATTTGGGTAAGTGTCAGCCAAAGCTTGGAAGCTGTCTTTTTAATTACGAGAAACTAATTTTAGCATATATATATATATATATTTATACACACACTTTCCACGGTCATTTAACGACCACCTTTTTTTTTTTTTTTTTTTTGAGCCGGGGTAGGGGGTGGGAGGGGATAATTTTATTAAACAAATTATAACCACTTGATAAAGCACGGTATCATTAACAAATATACATATATATATATATATATATATATGACATATAACTAACTATAAGGTGGTGGCTAAAGTTTAAATTGTCATGGAATCAATTCCATCTAAACTTATGCGGTATCCTTACATTGGACACCACGTAATTTCATTTGAAGTATCAGTTTATTTGAAGCCCTAATATGCAATTTTTATAGTTAATAAATCTGACATAGCAATAATCCTCTCATACAGTTTTATTAAAAAATCTAGCTATTTAATCACATGGAGAACGACTGGGAAAAGTCCCCACGGCTTTGGTTCAAAAATCTAACCAAAAGAGCATTTATGATTTTTTGCCTAAGCCCCCCAAAACTGTTTGAGCCGGCATTAACGAAACCACGTAGATGGAGGCCGTTTAGTTTGTCGATTCGAGTTTTTAATTCAAGTTGAGATATGACTTTATGTGGGAGCTTTTAACTGTAGTAAAAAAGTTTGATGTGACTTTTTGTGAAAGTTTTTAACTGTAGCAAAACTAGAATTAAAAACTCAAATCAGTGAAATGAACGAGGCCGGAGCTCGTTCAAAAACCATTTTAGTATAATAATAATACTTTTTGTTTCTTGATAAAAAATTTAAAAAAAAAAAAAGAGGAGAAAGATATTTATAAGAAGCAACTGTTTAATAACTACACCTTATTAAACGGTGGGCTGTCTATATTATATTTTGTGTGTTCAACTTTTTAAATGAAACATGTTCTCCAGTGTAAAACGACATTATCAATTATAAGCAAATTATATTAATTATACAGCTATCCAAATAATGAGTTTAGCTAACTAATTACTGCAGTGGAGCACTAACACATAATCTATATATCGAGAGCTTGAATTTAACGTCGGCAGCATTTGCTTCTGCGATGAGCAATCTCAATCCTGCTATAACATTCGTATTGGCTTTCTCCTTCAGGTACATATATATTTCAGTTACAAATTTTAGTATATTCATTCATATATCTCTAGTGTATATTGCTTGGATATTTCGTTCTAATACTATTAATATTACTACTTCTACTTGTCTCTTCTTAAAAATTCACGAGATGATAACTACTAGTTCATCGGCTTCATTAATTTAGTTAAACATCGTTTTTATAAACGTTCTAAACTACATTTTAGGATCAAATAATAAAATCCAGTTTCCAACATTAATTGCCATAAAAAAACAGTGCCCAAAATCAGTAATGTTCAAAAGAAGTAGGATTAATGGCGATCTATGAAGGCCAATATGAGTACAATAGATGATTATTTTTTTTCAAAAAAAAAAAGAGATAAATATATTTTTGTTAATAATTTTTTAATATATGTGACGTAAAATTAAATACGATTTCAGAATGGAGAAGGTGAACATTGGAAACCTGGCGGGGAAGGCGAAAGTATTGGGAACACTACTTGGTATCGGTGGAGCAATGATTCTAACTTTCTACAAAGGTGTAGAAATTGATATTTGGTCCACAAACGTTGACCTTCTGTATCATGGTCAGCAAAAGATTAGCCACGTGGCACCACCCCAGACTGATTCTAGCAATCGTGTCTGGGGCTGCGTGTTTGCCCTGGGTAGTAGTACGTGTTACAGTCTCTGGCTCATCATTCAGGTAACTTTATTGGTATCCTTGTATAATATTAATTTCTATCTATCACTCGCTAAATTTTGCAAAAGTCTGTGACGTTTGTTTTTTTAGTTTGAATAATAGTTGAAATATTTGTTAAAATCTGAATTTCTGTTCAAATCTGTGAAAAAAAATCCATTAATTCTCATGAATTTCCAATTTATGAATCAACCAGATGATTCAAATGAGTGTTTGAGAGCAAAAATAGGGGGTCAATTGGATTTTAGGGCCCTTTATAATATATATTCAAGTTATGGTTTGTGATTGTTGGGGAGAATTTTGTGAGAAAAGAAATTTTAGAATTTAAACTCTTTATTAGATAAAAAATACTGTAGCAGAACTCAAATTTGGGTTTGAATATAGGAATAAAATTATTTTAGTATCCCGTTTTATAGCGAAACACGCTCTTAGTACACTGTATTTTTTATAATATTAAAATGGTACCTCGATGTTTTTAGAAACATCTTCTGCGTATCCTGAGGTTAATTTTTTAGACATGTAATGTCCAAACTACTCTTCTTATAAATTAAATAGAAATCAATATTTTTTTTAAAAAAAATCTAAAAATGCTTTAAACCATTAAAAAATTTAAAAGAAAATAAAAAAATAAAAAAGTTCATGATTTTTTCCTAGATCTATTAATTTTTTATTAATTAAATAAAATGATAATAAGATCATTTTATATCTCAAAAATCAATTTTAAGGTACTAAAAATATGTTTTTGAAAATGTCGACATACCGCTTTAATATTATCAACAAGACAAAGTATCAAAACATATTTCGCAATAACACAAGATATCAAAATGATTTTATTTCTTGAATATATGTCCCAAACAAGCCTTAAATTCCTATTAAACCTCCCTTTCCGTGACATTCGAAACCTACTTGTTAGTATGAAATTATTTTCAGGTTCGAATTTGCTCACACTTATCTCACTTATTATTGTTTTCAATATGTATCTAAACACAGAGTTAGATTTTATTTTCTATTAAAATTTATATTTTAACTGTATATAGAAATGTCAGTTTAGATTGCAATTCACAACACAATTTGAACAAAAAACTGAAAAAGATCTATCTTAATTCGAACTCGCAAACCAAACAAAATCTAAAAATATTTATGTACCTCGGCCACTGTGTCGGGTGGCATATTTAAACTATATTGATTATAAACGATGATTTTTAGTGCTATATACATCATAAGCAGTTATTCATTTCTTTAAAAATAATTATAAGAAATCAAGAATGGTTTATTGGATTAAATTTTCGAAGTGCCCTCTGATTCAAGATTGATAGAGAAACTTGTAATACTTTTGTTGGCATGTGTTCTCTTCTATTTTCGAGTCCACACATTATCAATATCTTACAGAAAAAAAAATGATTACATAGAAATTTAATGATTATTTTCCATAGTTGGTCACCCATTAAGCATAAAAGTTACTCATTTCTTTAAAAATAATTATAAGAAATTAAGAATGGTTGATTGGATTAAATTTTCCAAGTGCCCTCTGATTCAAGATTGATAAAGAAACCTGTAATACTTTGTTGGCATGTGTTCTCTTCTATTTTCGTGTCCACACATTATCAATATCTTACAGAAAAAAAAATGATTACATGTAGAAATTTAATGATTATTTTCCATATATAGTTGGTCACCCATTAAATATAGAAATTTAATGATGTAGCGTGATAGAAATCTTATCACATTTTTTAATCAACTATCTAATTTATTACAACCGTTATATTAATATCTTACGGTTAGAATAACTATACCCATTAATAAGTATATATCAAAGTACTAACCATTAAACCACGCCAATCTGTATTCTAAATAGATATGATTATACGCGTATACGCATGTGTACGTATCCTAGTTAGTGAAGACCAAAAGAATAATTTCCAGTTTTTTTATTTATTTTTTATTTTCTTATGCCTATATCAACTCTTGAATTTGGCTGTTTTACAGGCTAAAATGAACGAGAAATACCCCTGCTTCTATTCAAGCACAGCTCTTATGTCAACGATGGGAATGATCCAGACAGTAGGTTTTGCCCTCTGCACCGAACGGGATTTGAGTCAGTGGAAGTTAGGTTGGAATATCAGGCTCCTCTCAGTCTCATACTCCGTACGACAACTTCTCAATTCTTATTGTATAAGCTTTAACACCATTACATAATATATATATATATATATATATATATATATGTATATGTGTTGTTGCCAAGACCAGAGAACAAGTAACGGCATTTTACAAACGGATTTGACAAATTTTTGACCACTAAGATCATACAACGGCATACAAAATATGTTGCACTAGTTTTGAGAGATATCTCACTGAGTATTCAGCGAAACGAGACAAATTTTTAAAAACCTATATGAAAAATTGAAATGATTTTTCATCAAATAAAAAAATATTTATGCATTAAAATTATTCAGCATTAACATAATTATAACTTTTTTTTTCCTATAAATAGGGACATTTGAAGTTTTAACGGTAAAATTGAGTTGAAAATATATGAGAGGCCACATTACCCGACTCCGTCACTCTGTATATATGTTTGAATCTTAATATTGATTGGTGGAGAAAAACAATAAATTGGTATGTCTTCAAAAGAAAAAGGAAAAAAAACTTGACATCTTTAGCACATTACAATTGTTTACACATCGTATAGTTCATGTACTGATATAATTTTGTTGGTACATACGACATTGCTTTGATAGGGTGTTATGGCTTCGGGAGTAGCAGTGACGCTCGTTGCGTGGTGTGTGCACGCGAGAGGTCCCGTGTTCGCCTCTGTTTTCAACCCTCTCATGTTATTGCTTGTAGCCATTGCCGGATCACTGGTGCTGGACGAGAAGTTGCACCTTGGAAGGTACATATATATATATATATATAAATATATTAATCATACATGCACACTATACATACAGACTGTTGTTACGCTCTATCTAGGTTGATGGTCCATGTAAAAATAAAAAACGTAATATTTGATGTTAAACATAGCATAATAGTCATTATATTTAAAATTGACAATATATATATCACGCCTTTCCAGCATTAATATAATGTTCTATGATTACGTGTTATATTTTTTACTTTTACATGTTATGTTGGATGGACTCTAAGGCTATACACACATGTATACATAAACAATATATATATATGGATATGCCGTATGTATGTATTATTGATGTTAAACATAGCATAATAGTCATTATATTTAAAATTGACAATATATATATCACGCCTTTCCAGCATTAATATAATGTTCTATGATTACGTGTTATATTTTTTACTTTTACATGTTATGTTGGATGGACTCTAAGGCTATACACACATGTATACATAAACAATATATATATATGGATATGCCGTATGTATGTATTATCAGTCTTCCTCAAATGTGTGTGTACATGTGTGTGTGTGTGTATATA
>NW_010363979.1:474246-509166 GCF_000414095.1 Morus notabilis | reverse complement strand
ATATATATATATATGATGCACTTTGATTTTTTGTTTGTTTGTAATTTTCATGGCCTTACATTTTTTAATCAGTATCTTTATCATGTTCAACAGGACCTGAAATATTTCGTGAATTAAATTACAATTTTGTTACTCAGTATTAAAGAAAAAATCTAATATTGTTATTCCCCTACATCTTCCGTTTTAGCTCATGTCTCTGCAAATAAAGAACAAATTTATCTTATCACATAAATTGACCCTGACTGAAAAAACTACACTCTAATCTATATATAGATAGATATATTATTAATTATAAGATTTTATTTTCTTGGCAAATTATAAAAGATCTGAACGTGTATTATACTGTGCATTCATATGAAAGTGTATTAGGATCAATTCCGATCGTGATTGGATTATACATGGTGTTGTGGGGAAAAAATGAAGAGACGAAGAAAATCATACAACTAGCACCTTCAGATCAAGGCCTTGGTTCCCGACAGAAATCAATAGAAATTGTTGTAAGTACTTCTCCAACTGCAGATAACAACAAAACTTGTATCACATCAGACAACAACAACAACAACAGCACTAATAATGGCAGCACAACAAGCATCAATAATGAATAGATCTTCGGAAAAAAGGAACGTGATGAATGTAAGGATTCGCGCGCACAGGAAAAGAAAGAGAATCAAGAAGAATTTTGCAATCTTCAATGTACGTGGGAGGGATTAGGTGGGAACCAGTTGCCTATCCTTCGGGGGCTAGCCTATATGAAGTTTATATATATATATATATATACGCGAAACAAATATCATAATGTAAGTTTATTAGTATATTCCTCCGGTAAAGACTTTGCTACTGAAGTTATACAGAAGATTTCTGTAGTAATTAGCTAGTTTTGCGACAATTTTCAGAGTTGTTATCACACTGTCGGAGTAGGAAATTAGCGATATTTGTGGAGGTTGCTAGCGGAAATGTCCTACATTATTATATTGTACTTGGAATCATCTATATACAAATAGATATATAGCTCCAAGAATATTAGAGAATGAGTAGATTTAGCTAGAGCCTTTAATAGTTGCAAATCAATTTCTTAAAAAACGGTTGGCGAAGGAAAAAACCAAGATAGAAAAAAACAAAACCTGAAAAATATTTTTATTCAAGTTTGCAACGAGATCTTAAATTTCAAGACTCGGCAAAATATAAAACTACCTCTACCTCGTGTCTGTAATATCTTAAAATTTGCCCCGGAAAAACAACACATGCATGCTGGGAGAGTAGATGTGTAGAAGTAATTAGAACCCTCAAAAATATTTTGGGAAAATTTAAATTTTTATTTAGGTTTATTTGTGACAAACTTTAATTCAGGTTTAAAGTTCAACTTTTATTAAATTGTTGGGGGCATTTTGTAAAATTCAAACTGATAATTTTGTCCCTCCCCTTCTTCTTCTTCTCGCACAAATCTATCTCTCTCTCTCTCTCTCTCTCTCTCTCTCTCTCTCAACCTCCCTCTTCTAGTAATTGGTGGGTTACTTTGGTAAGCCAATGGGATACAGAGATATGATTTTAATATGATATTTTTAGTGTCTGGTATAGAGACATCCAGTTAACTCAACGGGTCACTGGACTAACGACCTGGCAGTTACACAACCCAAAATGACTCTTTTTCTAGATTTAGGGTATTTAAGAGTTTTCTTCTTGTATAAATTTTTTAAGTAACATATTTATGAGCTCCTAACTTGTATACAACCTCTCTTGATCTTAAATTGCACACCTTTATCATAAAAAGCGCTTTAAGCCAAACTTTACGATAATCTTTTCTTGAGTTTGCCTCTTCTTCTCTTTAACTCCTTTATTATTGTCGATATTCCTTACTTTTATACGGGATTATATAGCTATTCTGCATCGTCTGATTTAGTGATTAATTCAGTTTTTTATTATTATTATTTTTTAATTTTTAGCTATTTGTGATATTTTGATTAGTGGATAACTTCTTTTTTTTTATTTTTTTTTATAGCTAAATGATTAGTGGATAACTTCTTAATAATTGTACAAAAGTTTAAAAAATTTTAAAATCTAAGAAGTTATCCTCATATTGTGTAGCCATTGAAGTTGTTCATTCTTCTAAAAAGCATAATATCATTTGACAAAATTTAAACCGATATGTAAAACCTAACATTCAACATCAAGCTGCCTTAATTATAAAAAATAAAAATAAAAAAAAGATTCAACATCAAGCTAGCCCATAAAAGCGTTAGTCAAGTGACACGTAATTAATATAACACTCCGAAACAAATACCTGGATATTTGCTTTTCGAAACAAAGACCCTAATTAGATATGTACTGCACAGACCATTTCAAATAAACAAAGCTTTGGATCATTCACGAATCCCCCCAGTGTGGTTTCGTTTTTTTTTTCTTTTTCCTTTCTTTTTTTTTTTTTTTTTTTTTTTTTTGTGAAAGGTACCCCAGTGTCAAAGTTAAAACATATAAATAGAACCTTGACGTCACTACAAAGAATATTGGTGTATGAGTTCATGCAGATATTGACAAAAACTTTCCTTCCTTTTCCTCCAACTAGCACTCACTTCCTCCTCATCTTAGAAGAGGCATTGGCATCTAAATCTAATATCCTTTAAAATGGTTAATTATAAATGAGAGACAAAATTATAAATAAGAAAAATGTCACTCCACAGAATATACACAAACATGAACATATGATTCTTCAAAACATATCTAAAATGAAAATTTAGTAACTAATCATAACTCTCTCTATGGTTAAAAAAAAAAAATACTTAAATCTTACATCAACTTGAGCATTATATAATCACTCAAGAGTGTACTAATTTTCATACGCAATTTGTATACTCTGCACGGAAAGCATTATTTCATATACCAAGCACCAACTTGATATTTTATTTGAATCAATTTCTATATATAAACCTCCTATAACTACAATAGAGAGGTCAAATATTTCCAACCGGAAGCGATTGATTAAAAGCTTCCATTCAATTATTGCCCATATGGTACTAGCCCACGAAAGTAATCACTGAAATATCATTACACTGGAGAGTTTTTTTATCCTTAAATATTGAATTAATATTGAATTTGTTGTTGGCACATCATTATACTGGAGATGCTAACCACATTGAGCAGTGCGCAAGACAAGCGAGTACGCTATATATGCAGTAGACAAGTCTAATCAGCGATGGATTTAAGTACACTTCAGTAGGAGTTATTGTCTCCCACTTAAATTTTTTTAAAAAAAATATTACTTTTAAAAATTTTAAAATTTTACACTTAAATTTTCACTAAAATAATATATATTTTCACTAAAATAAATATATTTTCTTATATACTTCCATTAAAATAATTTATTAAAAAAATTAATACACACCTCATTAAAATGAAATATTAGCTCCGTCGCTAATTGATCACCATATGACGAATATTAGAATAGCATGCAGGGTAAGATGACGTGGCAAAAAGTTATTGATTAACAAATTAGTCAAAATACATGCAACAAAAGTAATAAAGATCCATGCAACGGTAGACCCACGAAGACCATTCGTCGCCGGTCTCAGTGGAAAAATGGAAGTTGTATTTAGGGTTGTTCATGGGTTGGATTGGTGCGGGGTAGGATTTTTTTTTCCCCGCCCCAAAGAGTACGGGTTGCACATATTTAGCCCCAACGATGTTAGAAAAATTTCACAACCCAACAATGTTTGGGTTGGGTTGGGACAGTGCGGGATGGGTTAGGTGGTCGGTTTCAACATTCAAAAAATCAAAGACTTAAAAGTTCAATATAATATTCAAACTTCATCATTAAATAGAAATAGCAACCATCCTTATCAGTCTGGCGAGAGAGCACCGGAGAAAGTGGGCAAGACGGCGGCCGAGAGGACTGAGCAATGAGGAGAGAGTTATGAGGAGATTCACAGGAGGGGAAGAAGAGGGAAAACTGAAAAGGAAGAGGCAAGAAGAGGGGATTCACGGGAGGGAAGACCGAGAATGAGATTGTCAACCCTAATGTTAGCGAGCCTAGGGTAGAATTTAGACAGTTCGGCTTGGGCCGAAAACTTGGGGTATGTTGTGCGGGTTAGGTTAGGGATTGCGGGTTGTTATGGGCCCAACCCGCAATCCGCCCCAAATACTTCGGGCTAGAGGTATAATGAGCCGCAAATTTAAAAATAATACTGCGGGTTACTTTTTTCGGCTTGGATTAGGGCGAGATGGGTTAGATTTGCGGGTTGTTCGGGTTTATGAACAGCCCTAGTTGTATTATTGCAATCCTGTTTTAGACGGCAGATAACTTTGAAAACTGTGATTCATCAACAAAAAATAAATTATTACTTTTTTTTTCTTTTGGTAAACAAAAAGAAAATTATTTGCTGAACAATGTTAGCTACGTAGGCAATGACGTAGGGAACAACTCAGATCTTTATAGCTCAGTAATTACACCAACGCATGTTCGCCTGTAAATGTAATACAATGTAATAAAAAAAAGATTGAGAAAGGGAAAAAAAAGGGATCACTGATCAGTAATTTCATGCTTATTTACTTCTAGAAAACAGGATTCTAAACAAGCTAATTCGTTTTTACTGATTATTAATCTTCTTTAAGAAAATAATGATAAAAACTGTTTAAAAGTTGATAATTAACATTTAACATTTGTTTGTTAAAAAATAATAATACAACTACTAAATTATATATCTTTGCACACACCTCATTCGCTTTGCGGATTTGAGTTTTTTAATTCGAGTTGAAATGTAATTTTTGAGAGTTTTTAACTGTAACAAAAAAGTTAGATATGACATTTTCTAAGAGCTTTTAACTATAGAAACGTAGAACTAAAAACTCAAATCGGTAAAATGAACGAGACCTAAAATTGTAAAGAAATTATAAGGGTAATTTGTTGAATTATTTTAATGATAAAAAAACGATTATGATAATTATTTATAATTGGTTTTCTTCTTCTTCTTCTTTCCTTTTTTTCATTCAATTCACATTCCTTTCAACACAAGTAAAGACATAAATAGATTAAAAACAAAAACGAAAAAAGAATCATTCACTCCTTTTTTATTTTTTCCATTCATGACGCATACACGCCTATAAGTATACCCAACTGCTCTCGGCAGTTCATTCATATTTGTCACTGATAGTTGTAACTCAATATATAACACTCACTTTCCTCTGCCACCCCATACATACATACCTACATACATACATACATACATACATATATATATATATATATATATATATTTGTGTATTTCTCTCTGGTTAGTGTGTATATGGGTGGGGGGCAGATTTCCGAGGCTCTGCATGCGCTTAAGCCAGCGTTGCTAATGGTGGTCGTTCAGATCACCTACGCCGGCGTCAACGTGTTCTACAAATTGGCCGCTAACGACGGAATGAATTTGAGAATCATTGTCGCTTACCATTTCGTTTTTGCCACCGCTTTCATTCTTCCGCTTGCCCTTATCATTGAACGGTACTATTATATCTTAAATATATATAGGCCGTCTAGTTCGCTGATTTTAGTTTTTAATTGGAGTTGAAATATGACTTTATGTGAAAGCTTTTTACTGTAGTAAAAAAATTAAATGTAATTGTTTGTGAGAGCTTTTTACTGTAAAAAAATTCGAATTCTAAACTCGAATCAACGAAATAAACGTGAAATGCACTGATCAGAGTACGTGTATGAAAATATGACAGTGATTCTAAAACGCCAACAAAATTTGAAAAAGAGAAATTAGAACTTTTAGTTCTCTGTTTTGGTTTCCCATATTTATATTTTTATACGAAAAATAAAGTTTTTGTTTATTAAATGAGTGGTTGGGTGTAGGAGTATTTTTTTTAATGGAAGGTGCATGAATATGTTTACGTCCATTAGGATTTGAATCCTAATGACTTCAATTTTTATTAATTTTATTAATATATAAAATGAAGAATGTTGTGTTATCTAACAAGGTTTTCAAATTTTAGAAGCTTGTTTTTGAAAGTGTAGTTTTGAGCGTCAGTTTCTGCTAGTTATATGGTTTCTTTTTTTTATCTTTTGAGTACTGTTTCTCTTTTTGCGATGATTTTCCGTATTGAATTGTATTTTTTTCTTCTTTTTTTTTAAAAAAAAAACTTTATGTTTCCTTTTTATTATTGTTTTTTAGTAACACAGAGTGGAGCTTGGTGGAAAAGATTTGTTATTTGATACTAGGATGTTTGCGGTTTTATGTACTTAATTACATCTTTTCATTCAAAAACAAAATGTGCGTTGGAACTCGTTTCAAAATGATTTTATTTTTTGTATGAAAATGAAAATAAAAACGTTTTCAATCTTAGACAGAAATTATTTTTAAAAATGCGTTTGGTAGTTTTATCAACCCATTAATGTCTCTTTCTGCTAGAGAGAGGAGAAAACGAAAACAAAAAATGAAAAACGACTAAAAATCATTTTTCATTTCTCTCTCATTTTACACTAAACCAAAAAATCGTTTTCATTTCCCTTTTTTGTCTTTATTGCGCCAAACGCCGTTTTAGAAACATTTTTATTTTTTCTTTCTCAAAAAACGGGATCAATTCCAAACACGACCAAAATGAAAGTGGAGTTATTCTTTTGACGTTTATACAACTTTGAGGTGTAATTAATTATAGAAATTAACAACCTTGAGACCTTTTAAGAAGCGTGTAAAGTACTATGGATGACAAAACTTTAAAGATTTATAAATGCAAACTAGAAAACGGACTATTAGAACACTACAATATAATAAATGACTCATGTAACTAACAAGATGGCAAATTTTTCAGGAAAAGCAGGCCAAAGTTGACTTGGATGATTCTTTTTCAGTCATTTTTATGCGGCTTATTTGGGTAAGTGGAAGACAAAGTCTGGCAGGGTGTATTTTCAAATATAAGAAGCTAATTTTGACACACACACACACATATATATATATACACACTTTCCAGTCATTTAACGACCACCTTTCCTTTCTTTTCTTTTCTTTTCTTTTCTTTTTTTGATAATTTCATTAAACAAAGAACAACCACTTGATATGACAAATAACGACCACTTTAACAAATACAAGAAAGCACCACTTTAACAAATACAAGAAAGCCAATTTTGGCATATATATTTATATATACTTTCCACAGTCATTTAACTACCACTTTTCTTTGCTGATTCTGATAATTTCGTTTAACAAATAACAACCACTTGATATAGCACGGGAATTAACAAAAAAGGATGCCATATAAGGTGGTGGCTAAAGTTCAATAAATGGTAATGGAATTAACAAAAAAGGATGCCATATAAGGTGGTGGCTAATGTTCATGGTACCCTGAGTCCCCTAGAGCCCAGGAACCAGAAGTTCGCAGACAACCAAAAGACGGAAAAAGAACTATCCTATGTGGAAAAGTAAAACCGAGTAAGTCTCCCTAATCTCTATATTCCACATATTCTCCTACATACATAATTCAAACAGGAAAAAACCCCACGAGAAACAAAATGAGAAGAGGATGATGGGGCTTACCAATATGAAGATTTCCGGGTAGAATCTGGGATTGAATGCGGCTCCACAACACGCCTGGAAAAATGAGGAGTACGAGTCGGTGTTTTTACATAAGGAGATTCCGGCGAAGCGAGCGACAGTTCAGAGAATACGGGGAGTGTTCGTGTTTTTAAGAAAAATGACTTTGGGGTTCAAAAAGAGGTATTTAAGGAAACAAAAATCCTCGACCCCTAACCGTTGGATGAAGTTCTTAAAATCCAACGGCAAGGGAATTCCGCCCAGATCTGACAATGACAAATAAGGGCGGGAAAAGGAAAAGTCGCGATCCGAAGGCTCACATTCATCCTTTTGAAATAGAGCCCCACGTCAGTACAAAAAATTAACCGACGCGACGGTTACGTCCCTCGAGAAAATCCGAAGCATCTAGGCCATCATTGCGGGTGAAGGCTTGGGACCGATTTTCCACACCCGAAGCACCCATGCCATCATTGCGGACAAAGGCTTGGGACCGGTTTCCCACACCCGAAGCACAGAAGTACGGCCGAACCTAAACTCGAGGCCGCCTAAAATAAGGAACCCTCGACTTGGGGGTAGCTGTTGTGTGGGAAAATGTGAAGGACACGTGGAAAAACAGTAATATGACACGTAACCTTAACTACTCCCCGCAAAGCGACAACCCTCGACGCCTGGGGCTCCTTCCAGTTCCGTCATAAAGAACCTAAGTGAGAGGTCCAACTTAGGGCGTCGATTCCTCTTGGCGTCGACAGTTCGTGTCGTCAACTTTAGGAAATAAGAATCCCTCGACGGTGGAACCAACAGCCCAGAAGGACAGTTGGGTCAAGCAACACTGACGACGAGGGGAATGCTCTTTGGGGGAAGGTCTGACGTGGCAGATTGCGTATGAAAGTGGGGGATGACTGCAAGGCAGGCATTTATTGCGAACCCTTAAACCGCCCCACGGGGGACAGAAAAGGGTTACAGGGACACACAAAGCCGTAATAGAAGACTAATTGACTGAGTGAACAGTGCTCCAAGTGATTAGTGGGCTACGACTGGGCCTAAAAAGGGAGAGCACTTGAGTGCTTCTACCTACGAAGGAAATCAACCCAGCGAAGGAAGCTCCCAGTATAAAAAGGGTAAGACCCCATACGGAAAAGGGGTTAAGAGCCAAGAGAACACAATTACTGTAAATTGTAATCCTCTCGAAAGAAATATACAACAGTGGATGTAGCTCTGATTTTATAGAGTGAACCACTATAAAATCACTTGTGTTATTAATTTGTGCATGTCTCTTTTATTTATACACAACACGTCCCACCAACAAATTCTCACGCAATTTCATCATTGAAGCCGGTAATCTAACGGGAAACCTAGAGGTAACCCGGCCTGTTTTTGTTGACGAGAAACCACTGTCAACAATATATATAACATTAAAGGAAATATTAAATGAAGAATGTTGTGTTATCTAACAAGGTTTTCAAATTTTAGAAACTTGTTTTTGAAAGTGTAGTGTTGAGCGTCAGCTAGTTATATGGCTTCTTTTTTTTTTTTTTATTATTATCTTTTGAGTACTGTTTCTCTTTTTGCGATGATTTTCCGTATTGAATTGTATTTTTTTCTTCTCTTTTTTTGAAAAAAAAAACTTTATGTTTCCTTTTTATTATTATTTTTTTAGTAACACAGAGTGGAGCTTGGTGGAAAAGATTTGTTATTTGATACTAGGATGTTTGCCGTTTTATGTACTTAATTACATCTTTTCATTCAAAAACAAATGACGCGTTTGGAACTCATTTTAAAATGATTTTGTTTTTTGTATGAAAATGAAAATGAAAACATTTTTAATCTTAGACAGAAATCATTTTTAAAATGCGTTTGGTAGTTTTATCAAGAGATTATTTTTAGTATAAAAACCCATTAATGTCTCTTTCTGCTAGAGAGAGGAGAAAACGAAAACAAAAAATGAAAAACGAGTAAAAGTCATTTTTCATTTTTCTCTCATTTTACACTAAACAAAAAAATCGTTTTTATTTATGTTTTTTATCTTTATTGCGCCAAACGCCGTTTTGAAAACGTTTTTATTTTTTCTTTCTCAAAAAATGAAATCAATTCCAAACACGGCCAAAATGGAAGTGGAGTTATTCTTTTGACGTTTATACAACTTTGAGGTGTAATTAATTATAGAAATTAACAACCTTGAGACCTTTTAAGAAGCGTGTAAAGTACTATGGATGACAAAACTTTAAAGATTTATAAATGCAAACTATAAAACGGACTATTAGAACACTACAATATAATAAATGACTCATGTAACTAACAAGATGGCAAATTTTTCAGGAAAAGCAGGCCAAAGTTGACTTGGATGATTCTTTTTCAGTCATTTTTATGCGGCTTATTTGGGTAAGTGGAAGACAAAGTCTGGCAGGGTGTATTTTCAAATATAAGAAGCTAATTTTGGCACACACACACACACACACACATATATATATACACACTTTCCAGTCATTTAACGACCACCTTTCTTTTCTTTTCTTTTCTTTTTTTTTTGTTTTTGATAATTTCATTAAACAAAGAACAACCACTTGATATAACAAATAACGACCACTTTAACAAATACAAGAAAGCCAATTTTGGCATATATATTTATATATACTTTCCACAGTCATTTAACTACCACTTTTCTTTTCTTTTCTTTTCTTTGCTGATTCTGATAATTTCGTTTAACAAATAACAACCACTTGATATAGCACGGGAATTAACAAAAAAGGATGCCATATAAGGTGGTGGCTAAAGTTCAATAAATGGTAATGGAATTGATGGCATCTAAAAGTACATTATCCTTAAAATACATATTTTTTAGTTTAATCAATCTGACATATAACAATAACACTTCAATAAATAAACAATATAAAATAGTGCTATACGTAGTGTCACATTTGTATAGTCTGTTTTTAATATATACTGATGTCGATCACCGATTTTATTTTTGATGTTTTCCCAACCTAGTACCTAGGATATCTTCTATGATCTTGATGCTAGTTATAGTCCTTGTCTTCTTAAAAAAAGAAAAAAAAAAAAGAAAGAAGAAGAAAAAACTCAGGACTAAGATATTAATTAGAAGCTGATACAATTTAATATAACTGCACCTTATTGCCAGGTGGGCCGGTGGGCTGCATATATTATATTTTGTGTGTTTATCATTTTAATTAAAACATATATTCCATTTTGGGGAAAAACACACCCATACACCCACACAGTAAAAAAATAAATTGAAAAAAAAATAACAAAAAAATAGAGAAGATAAAATTTAGGTGGTTCGAAAAAATTTCCTACATTTATGGAAGAGGGAAAAAAACTTCACCAATAGTTTCAGAATTACACACTCAACAAACTTTCTCTCTTTCTCTTTCTACCCAAAACTCCTTACACCCTTAATTTGCCTATCTCTCTCCTCACTTTTCTCTCTTTCTCTCAAAAGGAGACACTATTTCTCTACACTTTTCTTTTAGCCCACAAAGCCTTACACAAAGCACTTATTTATAGACTCAGAATAACCCTTGCCCAAAAACAGAAAACAGTAACTTACCAAAAAACACGAAATAGTAACTTTTCCAAAACCAATTTGAGGCACTTACCAAAAAATCTCCACCTTGACTCAAATTCTCTCAACTCACTCATTTAGGCATCCAATCTCGAAACCCGTCGTCACATCGACAATGTAAACTTCAACAAGAATAAACATGTATCAAGTTCAAATTCTCATCAAACTTGACACGTGAAACTATCGTCTTTTTCTTCAAAGTATCTTCATTGTTACAAGTTCTCACCATCTTGTCTTTATCATCTTCAACTATTATCATCTTGTTGCACTCTTTTACTCTTGCAACATCTTTCACAACAGAAGAAGATTCTTTGTGGCTTGGCTCCACCTATAACTGTAGTCCCAATCAGTTTATATAAGTTTTTCACTTTTTCACCCTTTATGGCTACTAAATCACCTCTCTTGACTTTCATAAAATCACCCTTCACATAGTCTCACAACCCAAAGTGTCTAAAGCTCTCAAATAAATCAAACTTCTCCTTAGGAACATGCCTAACATTTGTCAGTGTCCTCACAACTTCATCAAACATCTTCACCTTAATAGTACCTATTCCAACAGCTTTAGCACTAGAATCAATAGCCATCAACAAAGTACCAGCATCACATGTTTTACAAGAATCAAACCACTCCTTATATGGGTACATATGAAACGAGCATCCAAAATCTAAGATCCAAGAGTCAGTCATATTTTCATCAACAAAATAACCATCATCTTCACTATCATACATGTCACCAAAAATTTGTAGAATTTGAAGTTTCTTGGGTTTCTTGCTTTCTCTTTTCTTCAAGGTGCTTTGTCAGTTCTTCACAGTTTTTCCTAATATGCCCATTCTTATGATAATAGTAGCACTCAATATCCTTCCTTGGTCATGATTGGAAACGATCATCTCTCTTATTATAACATCTCTCTCGTGACTTACTCCTACCCCTATTCGAATATGAATTAGCAACTAAAACTTGTTCAGTATGAGACGTACTACTTGGCTTATTCATGTTTGCAGTCTCTAACAGAGCAATCGACACCTCATTCACAATCAACGTCATCTTTCCAACTAACAATATAGTCACCAAAGTCTCATATGATTTGGGTAGGGAAGCCAACAAAATTACCGCTTTATCTATATCATCAATTTTGACCTCTACAGTTAACAATTGAGTTATGCACTTATTAAAATTACTCATATGATCCCTAACATTACTTTCCTCATCCATATTCAACTAATACAATTGCTTCTTCAAATATAATCTATTTGTTAGGGATTTTGACATATAAACTTTTTCTAATTTTTTCCATAACTTAGAAGAAGAAGTCTCATTCATAACACTATATTTCAGTTCATGAGCCAAACTTAAATGAATATTGCTTACCGCTTTCGCTTCCAATTCTTCTCAATCTTCATCTTTCATTATTTCTGGCTTTTTTCCTTACAACGCTTTCAGTAATTCCTGCTTTCCTGCTGAATCAGAACATTGTTAACTGTACTATGTCAGATGTTATCCTAGACATCATCTTGACTTTCTCTCTTTCTCTCTCTATCCAAAACTCCTCACACCCTTTGCTTATGTCTCTCCTCACTTTTCTCTCTTTCTCTCTAAAGGAGGCATTTTTTCTCTACACTTTTCTCTTAGAACACAAAACCTTACACAAAACACTTATTTATTGACTCATAATAACCCTTGCTCAAAAACAAAAAATGATAACTTACCAAAAAACACAAAATAGTAATTTTTTCAAAATCAATTTGAGGCACTTACTCAACACTTCTGTGAATAGGGCTAAATGATGTAAAGTACAACAAAATCTTTAATTTTGAAGATATCCAAATAATCAGTCTAGCTAACTAATACTTGCTGCAGTGGATCACTGTCGCAAAATCTATATCTCGAGAGCTTGAATTTAACGTCAGCAACATTTGCTTTTGCGATGACCAACATCATTCCTGCTATAACATTCGTATTGGCCGTCTCCTTAAGGTATATATTTCACTTAAACAGATTTTATTTTCACTTATCTCAAGTGTATATTGATTCGAATCGTTGTAATATTAATTTTAATATTATTATTGTACTTGTGTCTTCCTAAAAATTCACGAGAGATATCTAAGATCTCTTGGTCTAATGATACTGAAGAGTTTAGATGACGTGAGATTTAAATGGAGGGTTACGATTTCAATCTATAAAAAAATTACGAGAGATTGAAAAATGCTAGTAATAGTCTTCAGTTGGGTATGAATATCGTTTCTATAAACGGACTACTTCCCACTTTAATTGCTATAAAAAAGTAGTACTCACAATTATTAATGTTCACAAGAAGTAGGATCATGGTGAAACTATAAGGAAGTATAATATATAGATGTAAATTCTTTTTCACAAATAGATGAATATATTTCTATTATTATATTTTTGAGATAATTTAAATTCAATACACTATTATAGTGAAATCGTTTTTAATATTTGTGTTTTTGATAATTTTAAATTGATACTTTAACATTTTAAAAAAGCTCTTTGATAACCTGAGACTATATTTTGAGACGTGAAATGTTAAATTTGTCATTTTTAATAATTTCTGATTTGGTTAATTCGAATTTCCTCTTTTTAAGATTTTCAAAGGCAAAAGGATGTTTTGTTATAGGGATAAGGTTTTTTTTTTTTTTTTTTTTTTTTTTTTTTTTTAAAACATGTGTAATAAAGAGTAAATTCAGGTCAATAAATTAGAACTTATTAACAAAAAAAAAAATTCGACATTTCATGTTTAAAAAATGTCTCAAGGTACTAAAAAATTAATATTTTAAAAAGTAAAGCTACCAATTTAAAATTATCAAAATACGGGATATTAAAAGAAGATTTGATCGTAACACGGAGTAACAAATTGAAATTATCTTATATTTTTAATATCTAAATGCTGAAGGATTTAAACTCTACATCAAGTAGTAGATGTGTAATTACTGATAAATTAGTGTGCAACAACTAAAACTATATTAAGAACAACCTAACAGACGATAAACAGCTGTCATTACTTGTATAACAATTTCAGATTGGAGAAGCTGAACCTTGGAAACCTACCACGCCAAGGTATTGGGAACACTACTTGGTATGAGTGGAGCAATGATTCTAACTTTTTACAAAGGCATGGAAATTAATATTTGGTCCACACACGTTGACCTTCTGCATCATGGTCATAATCAAATTGGCCACGTGGCAGCACCCCAGACAGATTCTGGTAATCGTGTCTGGGGTTGCGTGTTTGCTATGGGCAGTAGTACGTCTTATGCTCTCTGGCTCATCATTCAGGTAACTTTGCATCAAATTTAGTTTGTTGATTTAAATTTATAATTTGAATTAAAATATGATTTTATATAAAATTTTTTATTATATAAAAAAAATTATATGTGATTATTCTTAATAATTTTTTATTATAATAAAATTTAAATTTTAAACTCAAATCAGTAAAATGAACGGGACCTAATTTGTAGAGAAGGATATTGGTATTCTCTGTTTTATCGTAATTTTTTTAGTATCTTGTATTTTTTTATAATTTTAAATATGTATTTTAACATTTAAAAAAATTAATTTTAATACTTTGAGATTTTTTTAAGACATAAAATTTCCTTTCTATTCTTCTCATTAATTAAATAAAAACTAATAATTTTATAATTTTAAAAAAAAATTTGAAAAATTTTTAAACAGTTAAAATTAAAATAAAAAGACTTAAAATAAAAAAAAACCTCAGACTCTCTCTATCTTTATAAGTTTGATTTATAAATTTGAGTTAGTGAACTGCCATTTCAATAAACCTGGTGATTCAAATGAGTGTTTGAGAGCAAAAGTAAAGTAGAGAGGTCATTTGGATTTTAAAATCCAATTAACCTACCATCCCCAAAAAAACTATGCATTGTCTCAAACGTTAAATCTTTTCTCATTCGGTTTTTTTATGAGCGAATGCAGTAAATAACAGATTTATAAAACTAAATTAAGTAAACAAATTTTAAAACTATTTAAAATAACTAGCAATTTACCACATAAATGTTTCATTCACAACTGATAAAAAAAAATTAAACGTAAATTTTCTTTTAATGACTGCTAAATTTTTTTTTGATGTAAATAAAGATTTTTTTTTCACATAAATTATTTTTTACCGTCGTAAATGACAGATTTACAGGGTAAAAATTATTATTTACTTCAAATAGTTATAAAATATATTATTTAGTTAATTTAATTTTAAAAATATGTTATTTACTACAATTTTTAATTTTTTTCATCATCTAATTAGCTCACATATTATTGCTTTTAGTACGCATCTAAACACATATTTAGATTCTATTCTATATCCATATTTATATCTTCCTTATATATTTAAACGTCAAATGCAATTTAAATCACAAGTCGAGAAAAAAAGTTATAAGAAATTAACAATGACTGTTTCGGTTAAATTACAAAGTGTCCACTGGTTTCGGATTGATAAACAAACTTGTGTTATATATATATATATATGACCACTTCTCTTCTTATAATTGTGTAAGCTTTAACACCACTACATAACAAATGTATTGTCGCAAAATTCAGAGAACAATTGATAATGGTATTTTACATACTGATTTTGAAAGTTTTCTGACCTCTAAAATCACACGCCTGCATACAAAATATATTGAGCTAGTTTGAAAGATATCTCACGAGTATTTAGCAGGGCTAGAAAATTTTTAATATATCTCCATAAACTAACATGTTATCAGAGCGGAAGGTCTTGAGGTCAAACCCGCATAATTGCACTTTTTATCCCCATTTAAATTATCATAATATGTTAGGTTTTTAATATATCTCGAGAGGAGTGTTAAAGTATAAACTATTATTGGCCCACCAACTAACAATCTAAAGTTTTGAGATGGATTGGTAAACTAACAATGTAATATGTATCTATATACACACAACATATATATTAATATCAATTTTGTAACTGACAACTAATATTGTTCCACTGCAATCATTTCACTATATATTGATGTATTATGAGATTTTAATTTCATCGCAATAAGTTCTAACCGTTTATTATAATATTGTGAATTCAAATGAAGTGTATTAGGATCAGTTCCGATCGTGATTGGATTATACATGGTGTTGTGGGTAAAAAATGAAGAAAGGAAGAAAATCATACAACTAGCACCTTCAGATCAAGGGCTTGGTTTCCGACAGAAATCAATAGAAATTGTTGTAAGTACTACTCCAATTGCAGATAACAACAAAACTTGTATCATATCAGACAACAACAATAACAACAACAGTAACAATGGCAGCATAACAATCGTCAACAATGAATAGATCATCAGAAAATTAGCGCACACGGGAAAGAAAGAAAATGAAGAAGAAATTTGTCATTTTCGATTTGTTATATGTTAGCTTACAAGCGTTTTACCGATTGCCTATCCTTCTTGGCCATCCCTATGAATTTTAGATATATAATTGCGTAAAACAAATATGTCATGGTGTAAGTTAATTGATATATTTCGGCGGTAAAGATTACTGCTGAAGATATCGACTCTATCTATAGAGTAATTAGCTAATTGTTACGCACAATTGTCAGAGTTGTTAGCACTGCCGGAATAGAAATTTGCGATATTTGTGAAGATTACTAGAATTACTTCCGAAATATTCTATATTATTCCATTCTAGATTCTACGTAAACAATTTCATTTGGTTAAATTTGGTTTCTCCCTAAAATATCCGACCATCCAAAAAAACATTTTAGTTCAATTAATAGTCTTCGCTTAAAACTCGATCAAACCTACCTGGAAAACCGTTAGACTACTTTGTAATATCTATATATAAAAAGAACTGTACTCTAAATATTACAGATTCGTCGATTAAGACAGAGCTATAATAATTCCAAATCAATTTCTTAGAAAAGTTTTAGCAAAAGGAAAAACCATGCTCTAAAACTTTTTTTTTTTTTTTTATTTAGTTTTATACAAGCTTGCGACTAGATGTATATTTTCAAGACTCAGAAAAATCTAAAACTCGATCATGTGTGAAATTTCTAAAAGCTCCCCCAAGAAAAACAACACATGGATGCTGACTGGGTGAGTAGATTGGCAAAACGTTCAAATTTTTGCGGTAAAAATTTAAATTTTTATTTAGGTTTTTCTGTGAAAAAGTTTAATTCAGGGTTAAAGTTCAACATTTTATTAAAATGTTCGTGGTATTTTGTAAACTTCGAATTGATATTTGTTTTTTCCTTCCCCCTTCTTCTTCATGCACAAATCTCTCTCTCCCTCCTTCATTCTCCCCCTCGTCTAGTAATCCAATGGGTTATTTTGGCAAACCAGAGGACTACTAAAATATGATTTATTGTAGATCTCAATTTTGTCTCATTTCCAGAAATATTGGTAAGCCAAAGTACATGCAAGGATTTGATAGTAACTTTTCTAAAATTTTGGGTTAAAAATAAATTTGGAAACACGACTGTCGATATTCTCTTAAAATTAAAGATATATACTCTTCAAAAAGATAAAGATTTATATTGTATTTATTTATTTTTTTATAATATGTCTTAGTTGTAATATTGTTAACATTCTGCAATTTTAATAGTTTCAAGGTATTGGTATCCGTTTTTCAAAATGAAAGGACAAGATAACTTAACAAGAAATAGGTAGTTTTTAGTGAAGCCCGCTTCCTCATTTGTGTGTGTGTGTGTATATATATATATATATATAGGATAAAGGTGTACGAATAGATTAATCATTTATGTTTTATTTAGTACAAATAATAGTCTGAATGTTTTATTTATCATAATATATCTTTTGTTAATCAATCTAAATTACATGTAATATTCTACAGAAATACTATGTTTATTTCTAATGAGGTAATTAATTAATTTAGTTAGATATGTCAATTTGGTGTCAACAAGATGCATGACACTACAAAATTAAATCCGGGTAGGGTGTGGTATAACACAATGCTTTACTGAGTTGAATTAAACATGACATACGGTGAAATGAACGAAACTTATAGTTTTAAAGACAAATACTAACACAACAAGATACGACGATAATCACGAGTATAGGGTACGATCATAGATCAAGTTGATCCGTTAGACATAATTTATTGGTCGGCAAGTAGAGAATCTTTTTTCTTTTCCCTTTTTAAATGATGTTATAATTATTTTTAGTTTACTTTAAATTACTTATTTCCTTAATTAAAATATGTTAAAATAAAATTTTTAGTTATATATACAAAAAAAATATTTTAAAAGGGCTCAAAGTGTCAATTGGGGATCCAAGTCTTATTATGCAGAGCAGGATGAAGCACAGTCACAACACGACATGATCACAAGATGTGCTTGAACTATAGCTGTGTGGGCCTATGATTTTTCATTTTGGATTAGACGAGCACATAATAAAGATTAATTAGCTACTAAACAAGTCAACAAGACATGGCACAATTGATAGCTCATGATGAATTCGTTTACAACAAGTCCCTTAACTTTCACGTGTACCCACTTTACTCCCTCAATTTTCAAACCTCTGCACCCTTTAATTTTCAATAGTTCCACTTAGCAGTTTTTTTTTTTTTTTTTCATTAGCAGTTAGCACCACTAATTTATCCAATTCCGTTTACTATTTTCCCATTACTCAAACTTTGTAAATCCCATATATGCCCCTAAAATACTTTCCGCTATACCACTTTGGTAGCGGCTTCTCGATGCGTGAACATGATCAAAACACAAGTAAATGACATTCAGCAACTTTTTCCCTTGATGATCCGAAACAAAATCCAAATTGTACTAAAACGAACGTATGAGGTGACGTGGTAAAAAAACGTTTAGTTCACGAATTTAGACTCATGATTCAGAACATTCTCAATTTATGTGTATTTTTTGTGCGAAAAAACATTATAATAAGCCACGAATCGTGACATAAATTCTCGTACCAAACATCATAGAGGAGTCGATGCATGAAGTGAATCAGAGAGTATTAAGATGAATGTAACATCAGAAACCATCTGCCAGACCCACTAAGACCTCTTTTTCGCCATTGTCAGTGGAAAAATGGAAATTGCATTAATACACTGAATGATATAAAAAGAGAACTGGAAATCATCCAAAAAAAAAAAAAGATAATTGGAAAACTATCTATTGCGTGCGTAGACAGTGACGTAAACAATCACCAACGTAGCCCCTTGGATAATTTGGAACATCGAACAAGGCGTAATTATTAACAACACGATTAATATTTAGCATATTCTAGAGTGTTAAATGCTTGAATATAAAAGCTGGCATTGCCATTTGTGTGTGTGTTTCCTTTTTTTTTTCCTTGCGTGCACATTGCCATTTGTGCTTAATCGCGATGATAATTACCTAATTAGATGGGACGCACACTTCTAATATCACAAATAGTGAAGATATTAAAGGACATGCATATTTTTAATGTGAAAGTAGGGTTCCACTGTTATATGTGTGATTAAATATTGGTGACAACAAAAGGTTTAATTTCCCTAAAAACCTTATTCAATGTGTAGACAATGACGTAAACAATCGCCATGTAGCATTTAAAATACCGAACAATACAGCAAGATTAATTTTTACCATATATATTCTAGAGTGTGAAAAATATAAAGACTGGAAATACTTATGATGAAATAACGTAATATATATATTTATGGAAGAGGTATATAAAAGGACATACATTAATAGGGCCAATTAATTTCTATTTCTGATTAAATGGCAAGCTTTCAAATGACATAAAAATAGTCCCTTCAAAAAAAAAAAAAAGACACCAAACAGGTTTAATTTTTAATTATGGGCAACTTTAATTAGCCCGGTGCGGCATCATTTTTCTTTTTCGGAAAGATGACGCCACATCATTTGTCAAAAATTAATAATTTCTAATTACGATTAACTCGAGTGGTTAGGTGCGTCACTAGATATTCGAATCCTTATAATGTCATTCCTTTACTCCTTATCATTTCATCTTTATTAGTAAAGTGAGAATCCTAAACCTCACACTACACTAGAAAGAAAAAAAAGCTATGTCTTTTCATCATATTGTTGGATCTTTAAATCCTTATTCCACACTCCAAGAGTCATCATACCAAATTACTAAAAAAATAAATTAGAACAAATACATGTCTCTATTGATGCAGCATTGAATCTCCAGTAGTATTCTCTGAGATTATGAGCACGACGGTTATTGTCTTCCTCAGTCAAATCTCCTTAGTTCCTTAATGGAGTGTTTTCTCTCTAGATGGGGAAGAATGAAAACTGCCGAATGATTTGACGTATTAGAGACCATAACCTAAGTTTCTTTATATTATGCTCAATTAGGCTCCCATTAAACCTAATTGGATCAATGTGGATATCCACCCATTCAGCCCATACCCTGTTAGGAGACTATTTGGACTTTCCATAATTAGATCATTTAATTAGCCTAATTAATTAAATAGCTTATAATTATTGAATAAATATGTGGCCCACAATATAGGAAACCCATCTTTCCTAACAATCTCCCACTTGGGCTACACATGATTTCTGAAATAATTATATCGTACATAATTCTTTAGGCGCGCAACTATATGCTATTTATCCTTAGTCTCCACTTAAGATACAATCTGGTACATTTCCTATATTAGCATGAGATCATGGCGGCTTTTGTCACCCTCAAATGCAACTAAATTCCCATGGTCACCATACCAACATATTCAATGACATAGATCGAGTATGGATGAGTAGCATGGAAATACATGCAATGTGATCTCCAACATGCCTATTTTCAACTGGTCTTACTTTATTCTTTATGAGATCAATTTGTAATTTTCAAAACATAATGCAAGATTGCAAACAGAAAATTAACACATTTAGAGGAAAAATTATAAAACTATAAATCCATCTTCTTTATTCTGCAGAAAATAAACAAATAAATGTTTATGTCATAAAAAATCCAAAATTAAAATCAACTCCCACTAAACCATAGTATCCTCAAATAAAATAACACTCATATGAGCAGTGTGCTCGTGAAAGGCCTTGGGTGTTAAGCCCTTGGTTAGCGGATCCGCAAGCATGGAGTTTGTCCCGATGTGTTCTATCCAAATTTGACCACTTTGAACTCTTTCTTTAACAACAAGAAACTTGATGTCTATATGCTTCGATTTCGTAGAGCTTCTGTTGTTATTAGAATATATCACTGCCGTTTATTGTCACAAAAAATCTTTAGCGGTCTTTCAATACCGTTAATCACATGCATCCCCGTGACAAGATTTTGCAACCATATCCCATGATTAGATGCCTCATAACAAGCTATGAATTCTGCAGCCATGGTAGAAGAAGCTGTGAGAGTCTGCTTGGCACTCTCCCAAGAAATAGCCCCTCCTGCCAACATGTAAACATAGCTTGATGTGGATCGTTTACTGTCTTGGCATCCAGCAAAATTAGAACCAGAATACCCGATGATCTCTAGTCTGTCTGATCTCCAATAAGTGAGCATGTAATCCTTTGTTCTCTTTAAATAGCGCATAACCTGTTTGGCTGATTTCCAATGATCCACTCCTGGGTTACTTAAGAATCTGCCCAATACTCCCACTATAAATGCTATGTCGGGACGAGTGCAAACTTGAGCATACATTAGACTTCCTATTGCTGATGCATAATGAATCTTTTCCATTTCCTTTATCTCAAGTTCATTCTTGGGGCACTGACTGAGACTAAACTTGTCTCCCTTAGCTACGGGCGTATCTCTTGATGAACAATTCTTCATGCCAAATCTATCTAGAACCTTTTCAATATAACCCTTTTGTGATAACCCAAGGATACCTTAAGAGCGATCTCATAGTATCTGAATTCCTAATACAAAAAAGGCGTCACCAAGATCTTTCATCTCAAAATTCTTAGTAAGAAATTTCTTGGTTTCATGTAATAAGTCTATATCGCTGCTGGCAAGTAATATGTCATCGACATACAAAATCAAGAAGATGAATTTACTCCTACTGAACTTATGATATACACAATCATCTACCACATTCACCTCAAAACCATAGGAATTGATGACTTGATGAAATTTGTGATACCATTGACGGGAAGCCTGTTTGAGACCATATATGGACTTCTTTAACTTGCAGACCATAGACTTTGAATCTCTAGATACAAAGTTTTCTGGCTGGACCATATAAATCGTCTCATCAATGTTGCCATTGAGAAATACTGTCTTAACATCCATCTGGTGTAGCTCTAAGTCAAAATGAGCTACTAGTGCCATAATCGTTCTAAAAGAGTCTTTCGAAGAAACTAGAGAGAAAGTCTCTTATAGTCTATGCCTTCCTTTTGAGTGAATCCTTTAGCGACTAGACGAGCCTTATGTCTTTTGATGTTACCTTTTGAATCCCTTTTGGTCTTGAATAGCCATTTACAACTTATGGGTTTCGTTCCTGTAGGTAACTCGACAAGATCCCAAACGTCATTGTCTTTCATAGATTTCATCTCATCATTCATGGCATCAATCCACTTTTGAGCATTAGAACTCTATAAGGCTTGTTGAAAGTTGATCGGATCATCTTCCCCTAAGCCCACACCATCTTCATGTTCTTGGAGAAAGACGATATAATCATCCGGAATCGCACTTCTCCTTTCTCTAGTGGATCTCCTTAATGACACTTCTTGAGGTTGTTGAGTTTGCTCTATAGGTACTGCATAGAGAACCTCATTGTTGTCTTGTTCCGAAGTTGCGTCTTGAACAATGGCAGGTATTATATCATGGTCATTGACAATAGCAATATTGGGAAGAGAAACGAAATCTTATTCCTCAACGACAACACTCCTTACTTTATCTTCTCCCTCAAACTTGACATCCTCAAGGAATCTCATATTTTCCGTCTCAAAGAAGGACCTAGTAGTGGGATTGTAAAACTTGAAGCCCTAAGAGTGTTCGGCGTATCTAACAAAGTAGCAGCTGACCGTTCTTGAGTCTAGTTTTTGTTCCTTTGGCCTATAAGGCCTTACCTCAGCTAGACAACCCCAAACATGTAAATGCCTAATGCTAGGCTTCTTTGTAGTCCATAGTTCATAGGGGGTTTTGGCCACTGCTTTGCTTAGAACCCTATTAAGGATATAAACAACAGTCTTTAGTGCTTCTCCCTAAAGTGATTCAGGTAAGGAAGAATGACTAATCATGCTTCTCACCATGTCTTTAAGAGTTCTGTTTCATCTTTTAGCAACACCATTCATGCTAGGTCTGCCTAGCATTATGTATTACGGGACGATTCCACATTCTTTCAGGAAGATGGCGAATAGTCCTAGACATTGTTCACCTGATCCGTCATATCTGCAGTAGTATTCACCACCACGATCTGATTTGACAGCCTTAATTTTCTTGCCTAGTTGAAGTTCAACTTCGGCTTTAAATTTCTTAAAAACGTCCACTGACTGTGACTTCTCATGTATTAAGTATAGGTAACCGTATCTTGAATAATCGTCTATGAACGTAATGAAGTATTGTTGATCATTCCATGAAGCTGTAGGGAATGGTTTACATATATCTGTATGAATAAGTTCTAAGACGTCTGTAGCCCTGTCGGCACTTAATTTCTTTGTGTTTGTCTGTTTCCCCTTGATGCACTCAACACAGACTTGAAAGTCTGTCAAATCTAGGGGACCAAGAATTCCATCACTCTCAAGCCTCTAAATGCTCTGTTTAGAGATATGACCTAAACGATTATGCCATAGGGTGGCAGAATTCTCATTTAATTTTTGCTTTGTACCTCGTGCACTAGTGTGAAAAATTTCATTATCAGAAGTAACAGTATCAAGCATATAAAGATTATCAATTAAGGAACCCGTACCAACAACATTTGAATGATGAGAAAGACTAACTTTGTTATTTATGAAGGAACAAGAATAACCGGATTTGTCCAAACTAGAAATAGAAATTAAATTCCATCTAAATGACGGTGCAACAAAAGTCTCAATCAAATCCAAATAGACGCCAATCTTTAATAATAATCTAAATGTTCTGATAGCTTCAACTAGAACTTTCTTGCCATCACCCACGAAGATAAATCTTTCAGCAACATTTGGTGGTCGGCTCCACAGGCAACCCTGCATAGACATACTTATGTGAGTAGTAGCACCAGAATCTACCCACCAAGTATCCTTAGGTATAGAATCTAAATTAACTTCAGAACAAACTAAAGCGAGAAGCTTACCATTCTTTACACGCCAAGCGGCGTATGTGGAACACTCTGTCTTCACGTGTCCTTCCTTCTTGCAAAAGTAGCAGGTGAATGCCTTATCCTGCTTCTTTAGTTTCTTCTTCTGCTGTGGTGTTCCATCTGCAGTATCCATAGCTCTATTTTTGTTCTTATTCTGAGAGGGTGATGCCAAGTGAGCACTTTCAGTCTTATCTCACTGAAGCATTTCCTCTTCTTGCACACAATATGATATGAGCTCATTAACAGTCTATTTTTCCTTTTGGATGTTATAGCCCACCTTAAATTGACTATATTGTGCAGGAAGAGATATGAGAACTAAATGCACGAGCAAATCCTCAGACAGCTCTAACTTTAGTGCCTTTAGTTTCCCAGCAATGTTAGACATTTCCATAATGTACTCCCGTATGTTCCCCTTTGCCTTAAACCTCATGGAAATGAGTTTATTCAGAAGGTTACTCGTTTCTGACTTTTCATTCTTGGCAAAATATTGCTCAAGTTCTTTGAGAAACTTCTTGGCATTAGTGCTTTCAGAAATAGAGCCCCGAAACGCCTCCGGAATGGAGCGTTTCATGATCATTAGACTCATGCGGTTAGAGTAGTCCCACTTCTCAATTTTATCCATGTTCAGATTTTCCGTAGTAGCAGTGGGACGCTCTGTCCTGAGCGCAAGGTCTAAGTCCATACATCCGTGAACAATTTCCATGTTCTCTTTCTAAAAAATAAAATATACTCATAATCAACATTCATGTCATACATAAGCATAATCAAACCATATAATGCATACATGACATAAATAAATAACTCGAAGCAAGGTGGGTCCATTTCAAGATACCTAGCACAACACTGATATTTAGTCTTTGGAGCAGAAATATCAACTTGTATGTGGTACTCTCTGCGCAGTAATCAAATATTGACAATAAATCATGTCAAACAATAGCCTTCCTTTGGGCCAGCTATTGCTTACATGGAGAGCTTTATAATTGTCACATATTTATTACCACATGTATACCTATTATTTAGCCAAATAATAACCTTCATTTGGGCCGATCATTATTCACATAAATAACAGGTATACTCATCTTTATATTTTAAAATAAATCAACATCCACAACAGAGGTTACTTTGGCAACAATATTATTTTAATCAATTTATTTCAAAATACAAGACAATTAAGTGCAATAATAATCAAATAAAATAAAAATAAAGAACCAGAGTTTCATTTTATTTAATTAAATCTTTAATTAATTTACACTTACTTTCTTTGTGGGTAATAATTTGTCCAAATGCTCAAAATCTCTAAAATTAGGTTTAAAATAAACCTACAAATTGCCAAAAATTAGCAATCACTTTCCTTATGGCCGCATGGCCTCAGGTAATAACCTGCGACCCTTAGTTCTAATGCACAGGCCCTTGGGCCTGTGCTTCTCTTTTATGTCATAGTCCTGAAGTGGCCAGTGTCCCCTTTTTTTTTTATGGGCCAAAGCCCATTATTAAGGGAAACCTTAGGGTCGCATATGTGACCCTTCTACTCCACTGGCGGCCGCTAGACCACCAGTCCTCAATGTTGTGGCCGACCGACCGCAGCAATAACTGTCCGGTGCAGCCCAACGGCTGCGCCCGGGAATCCAGACATCGGCGGCGGCAAGCTTGCCGCCGGCAACAATTTTTTTTTATAACGTCTTCTTATGCGGTGGCCTTGGCCACCGCTGTATTGCATCCCGCCGCAGGCCACAGGCCGTGACTGCCCCGTCGACGCGGCCCAACCGCCGCGCCCTTGATTCTGTAGCACCGGCGGCCAAGACAGCCGCTGGCCATAATCCTTCTCCGAAAAGAGAAGACAACGAAGGAAAAAAACTTTCTTTTAATTAATTCTTTCACCAAATTTCCTTAATCCTCATTTTTCAGAATATCAATTTTGTGAATAATAAATAATTCTGAATTTATTCAACAAATTTGATTAAAATCAATCACCAAAAAATTCACATAATTATTCAACCAGAGATATTGGAAATGAAAATTCTCTCAATAATTAATGTGATGACCACTCTAATACCACTTGTTAGATCTTTAAATCCTTATTCCACGCTTCAGGAATCATCACACCAAATTACTAAGAAAATAAGTTAGAACAAATACCTGTCTCCATTGATGCAGCCTTGAATCTCTAGTAATATTCTCTTAGATTATGAGCACGACGGTTATTGCCTTCCTCAGTCAAATCTCCCTAGTTCCTTAATAGAGTGTTTTCTCTCTAGATGGGGAAGAATGAAAACTGCTGAATGATTTGACGTATTAGGGACCATAATCTAAGTTTCTTTATATACTGCCCTATTAGGCTCCCATTAAACCTAATTAGGTCAATATGGGTATGTAACGCCCTCCAGAATTAAACATGTTTAATTATGTTAATTGTGTATATTAGTGTGCCTAAAACTGATTTTGCTAATTAATCTTGTGATTAAAGATGAAGTTTTTGAGTTATTTTAAGGACTTATAAATTACTTTCAGTTTTTCAATTTTCACCCCAATTTTTTTTTGAAAATACACTTAATTTTAATGTATTTTCTTTTAATTTTCTTTTCTTTTCCTTTTTTCTTTCTTTTCCTTTTTGTTTTCTTTCTTTTGTTTTCTTTTTTTTCCCTTCCCTTCCTGTGGCTGCCAGACCAGCCCCCCCTCTCTTTCTCTCTCTCTCCTTTTCTTCTTTCTTCTTCCACGGTAACTCCATCTCTCTCTTTCTTCCTTCATCGCCAGTCACCACTCCTTCCCTCTCTCCGGCCACCTCTCTCTTCGGTCTCTCCCTCTCTCCCTTGCTTTCTTTGAGTTTCTCTTTCTCCCTCTCTCTCTCGGCAGGTTGGCCGAGAGACAAAAAAAAAAAAATGAAAACGAGAGAAACCGAGGGAAACAAAGCTCCATCAACTAATTTGAGGTAAACTCCCTTGAAACCCACTCTTTGGTTCAAATCTTAAGCTTGAGAAAGTTTAATTTTGGTTAGATTTGAATAATTTTGAGTTAGGGTTTGGATTTGAAAAATTGTTGTTAAAATTTAATGAAATTTGGGGGTTTTTTGTTATTGGACTTGTTGAATTGATTAGAAATTAGTTTTGATGGATTCTGGAGAATTTATTTTGAAATTGAACTTGACTTGCAGGTTTGGCATTTTTCCTATTTATGCCGGCATGCTGCCGAAACTTCTTTAAAAAAACTTGTTTTTAAGCTAAAATTAAATAGGAAACTAAACCCATGAATTGGATTTCAATCCTTTTAGAACCCTCAAACTGATTATAAACTCATTTGTGAAACTTGGATTTGAGTCAATGCACACTAATAGGAAATAATTAAACATGAGTGAGCTCAATTCGTTTTAAGAATGATAAATATATCCTAAGACACTGCTTTTGTCATAAAGCTAGTAGAGAAGATCGAGTATTAAAGCTTTAAGGCAAGCGGGGCTAGGGTTACGTGAAGATAGCCACATGTTTGACATCCAAAAAGGTAGGATATTCTTGTCCATATCCTTGTTAGCCTCACTTTAAATGATTTTGGCCAATGAAAATGTTTTAGAACAAAACATGTTGAAAGAAAATGATTTTAAAGGAAATAGCATAAATAATGCTATTAAGTTTTCCAATGATTTTGGAAATGAGATTTTAAAGAGTATCATTTCTTAAATCGGAGATCGGAATATGGGAATCGTATCCTTGGGGGCAGGTCCTGAAACCCGTACGAATCCACTTCTTGCTTAGTGGAATTATGGCTCTGCACTTTTTCACTAGACAGACATTTTACTACTCCTTGCTCAGTGATATGATAATCTGCACACTTTCATATTACATATATTTTCTACTACGATGTGAGTATTTTCTTTTCAAAAAAAAGGATGATCGGTTCCAGGTGCATGTCTACAGACCGTGAGTACCTTATTTATTATGTTTTATAAGATTATGTCCTATTGGGCCTCCCGCTCACTTTTCTATGTTTTCAATGTTTTAAACCTCTTCTCCAGAGTTAGCGGTTTAGATTTATAGTGTGACAAGTGGATGCCAATGGATTGAAGGCGTGAGATTCGAAGCAGTACGTTTGTTTCAGATTTACAGTTTTAAATTCTGAGATGTACTGTATTTCTGTATGTAAACTGTATTGGTCGACATTGTCCCAGAGTTGTACTATTTTTCTTGAACTTTATGGATTGTTTTAAATATTATTTGTGAAAGAAAGTCTCCGGAGCAAACTATATTGATTTTTATGTATTTCTTTTTTTGTGATTTTTATTAAACAGTCTAGTTCAATTAAGTTAAATTTTAAATAAAACCTCAATAATCACGGCCCTATCCTTGGGGTCGTGACAAGGTATCCACTAATTCAGTCCATACTCTGTTAAGAGACTATTTGGGCTTTCCATAATTAGATCACTTAATTAGTCTAATTAATTAAATAACTTAATATAATTATTAAATAAATATGTGGCCCACAATATAAAAAACCCACGTTTCCTAACACATACTTCTAGAACCCTTCTAAATTATAAATAGCTAGCCCCTTCACTAGCTAGCTACCAGAACGTGCCGTATTCCCAGTATATTCATTTCATATTCACAAAGCCAATATTTCTATCTCTCTTACCTCTCTCGGAAGTCCATATACATACATACACACATATATATATATATACATATATATATATATATATATGGGGAATCAGCAGATTCGTGAGGCTTTGCATGGACTTAAGCCGGCTCTGTTAATGGTAGTCGTTCAGTTTGTATTTACCGGCGTGAATGTGTTGTACAAACTGGCCGCTAATGATGGTATGAATTTGAAGGTCATTGTTGCTTACCGCTTAGTTTTCGCTACTGCTTTCATTCTTCCCCTTGCCCTTTTCATTGAAAGGTAATATTGTCGAATTAATCTTTGTTTTCATTTTTTTTAAATTCCCTTTCGATCGATCTGGTGGAGTTGTGCTATAGCAGAATTTTTATAGACGTCAAGTAAAATGGGGAGAAAGTAATTACCTTTTCTTATGCTTTTGTTTTTTTTTTTTCATCATTTTCCAAGAAATAGTAATAAGTTCATGTTTTTCAGATATTAAAGAGCTTTTTTTTTTTCCCTTTCTTCCCCCCTTTTCCAGAAAGAAAGTTCAGGATTTTCCTTTTTTAAGTTTTTCGAATGAAAAAAGCCTTGTAAAACATAAGCGGAAAAAATGGGAACATTAATGTTGCCATGAAATTTTTCTCTAAAAGGTAAAAGAGGAAATTTGAAAATCCTGGTTTTATGTAATTCTTTCATGAGGCAAAAAAAAAAAATAAAAGAAAAAAAAAAGAGCTTTCAAAAAGCAAAACAAAATGTTATTCTGCTAGTGTTCTCTAGAAATTCTAGAAATCGCGCAGTTAAAGGTAAATGGGAGAAAATTATAAATTCGATGATAGTACATTTTCTTAAATGTACATATAATGCACAATTCGGTGAATAATTGTGTAAACTAATTATAAAATGCCAAATTTAACAGGAAAAGCAGGCGAAAGCTTACTTGGACGATTCTTTTTCAGGCATTTTTATGTGGGTTATTCGGGTAAGTATGATATCATATATCATCTTTCTATTTCTCTTTAAACATTTATTATCGAGAGTGTATATATACTATATAGAGAAAAATTCACTACTATCACTTCAGGAAAAAAAAAGAAAAAAAAATCATCAAGTTTCGTAGCGTCGCTATTTGAAATATGTATAAAAAAGATATTAGTAATATTGCGTTTTTAAAATTTTAAAGTGGTGGTGATTTTCAGTTAGAAGCAAAATAGTTGCCAAATAGGCAACGCATATCATCAAAGAGCAATCTCAATAATTAATGCGCTAGCACACAACTTTTTACGTGAGTCTTTGGTAACTTTAAGCAAAGACAAAAGCAGCGAGGAGTGGATCATGTTGACCAAATAACACCCACCCACTGCGAAAAAGATATGCAAAACACGTAGGTTATTCGCTTATTTATTTCACAGATTCGAGTTTATAATTTAAGTTTTACTATAATAAAAAGTTTTAAAAAACAGTCATATTTAACGTTACTCTCACATAAAATTAAATCTCAACTCGAATTAAAAACTTAAATCAACGAACTGAACGGGCCTTACGTTATGCAATTCTATTTTTCTTCTAAATAATGTGAAGTAATATATATATATATGTATATTTAATTTAGCGGATTCCAACTCTTCACGTAAAATTACCGCTAGGTCATGTTTGTAGTCAGAATGTGAAGTAATATTACGTAAATAAGAAATAAAAAAGTGCAATTAGTTGTAGCTAATAATATTATTCGCTGTGAATGTAGACGGGTTTTTGCATTATACTTAAAAGGCGCAATCCAGACTGCTTGGCTACATGCACCTTTTATGGGGAAAAAAAAATTACATATGCATACTTTTTGCATCGAAAAATAATCATATTTACTTGGTCATATAGGATATACAAGGTCAAAATAGTTTAATCTTCTTTGCATTAATAAGTATTGATTACACTACATAACATCTTTATAATAGTGGAACTGAACTTAACAATTTCTTAAATTGTTTTAGCAATAGCAAAATAAAGTGATAATTATTTTTAAAATTTTGAATTTGTAATATATGTTAAACTCACTCGTTCTATATATATGCAACTTTCGAATCTTATCAAAAAAGCATGATGAAAACAATACTTCTCTAGTTTTTTTTTTTTTTTAAATAAATAGAAACGTATCCGTCCAAAATAAGTTAAGAAATGGACAAAAGCAAAGTAATTATATTGTACGACATAAATAACCTGTGTTATTTGAATGATTGCTGCAGGGCATCACTGCCACAAAATTTATATCTCGAAAGCTTAGTTTTAACATCGGCAACATTAGCTTCGGCCATGACCAACCTGATTCCTGCTATAACATTCTTCTTAGCCGTCATATTCAGGTGACCATTTATTTCATTTGATATGTAATCATTGGCATGACTACTGATAAAAAAGCTTAAAACAAATAACTATTGTTATTTTCTTCTTTATTTTTTCTTTTAAACGAAAAAAAGTATCATTACAACTAATAGACTATCTGATCCAACATATACATATATATATATATATATATATATATCCATATATACATCTGACAAGACATCCGGTGTCTTTCTTTCTTTGTTTGATCCTCTAGAATTATAGTAAATACCACCTGTAATAAGTTAATAAAAAATTTTATTCGTGATTAAAGCAAATGTGTACGATCAATTCTAAAATACCATGTAGTAATTGCCACATAATTGGTGTTGTATAATAAATTCAATTCTTGAATCTTAAATGCATATTAGGTTAGAGAAGCTGAATTTTGGAACCCCGGGAGGGAAGGCTAAGGTTTTGGGTTCACTACTGGGAGTCGGTGGAGCACTGATTCTAACCTTCTACAAAGGAGTAGATATTAACATTTGGTCAACGCACGTCGACCTTTTGCATCGGGATCATCAACATAACAACATGGCATCGTCGCATGATGCAGCAGCTGGGTCTGGAAATCATGTCTTGGGCTGTCTATTGGCCGTCGCCAGTTCTGCTTGTTTTTCTGTCTGGTTCATCATTCAGGTCATTTTTGTGTCTTTCTTTGCTCATTTTCTTCTTATTAAAAAAAAAGAATATACAAATCATCTGACTTTTTTAACTTGCTAAAACATAAGAAAAAAAATGTAAATATACGAGTCTTCTAACTATATTACTCAAGAAGCGTTAAAGTACAATTGTCCATTTAATTGGGGATTGTTTTTTTCCTGAAATTTTCTGGCTCATAAACTGCAGGCTAAAATGAGTGAGAAATATCCCTGCTATTATTCAAGCACAGCACTTATGTCGATTATGGCAACCATCCAGACACTAATTTTCGCCCTCTGCACCGTGAGAGACTGGAGCCAATGGAAGCTAGGTTGGAATATTAGGCTTCTCACTGTTGCATACTCGGTAAGACATTATCTTCACACACACACACACACACACATTGACCTCCCTCGTCAGTCGCACGTGAACCCCGAGTTTTTTTTTTTTTTTTTCTTCTTCTTCTTTTCGTTTCTTTTTTCCTCTCGTTAGAAACAGAGGCCTTTATAAAAATAACTCTTTTGAAAAGTTTTATTAGTAAAATAACTTTTTAAAAATTTTTATTTACAAAATGACCTCATTTTACAAAGAATAAGTAAATATCTTTTTTCATAAAAAATAAAAGAGTGTCATTTTGTTAATTTCACTTTGTTGAAAAATCATTCTAGCATATTGCCCCCAGAAAGATGCTAAAATTTGATCACCTGAGGCTGAACATAACTCTGTAAGACAGTTCATAGTGAAGGTTTCTCTCAAAGCTAGGGCTAACTCGTGTAAGTTTGCGATTAGGAACTGCCACCAAACTCCGACCGCATAAATAACTGGTAATTCCTCATTTCCCTACGGAGCTCCGATGGCCGAATGTCGTAATTTTTGCACAGGTGAGTGAATCTCTTCCATTTTTTTTGTTGAAAAGTAATTTATTTTGCAAATTTCTTTTGAATTTGTTTATTGCCTAAATAAAATGCTGAAATTCATGTCCAGATTATACCTTCATACATTGCTTCATTAGATTTTAGTCTAGCGATTTAAGAGTAAATGACGGTTATTTAGCTTTTTTAAGTGATTTATTATTGATTAATCAATATCAGTTAATGATTTATTAATATCAGTTAAAATATTACTGATTCATCAGTGATAAACTATTAGTAAATTAATTCTGAATGATTTCATCACTAGTTGACCATTACTTCTCTAAGGAAAAAAAAAGTTGGGTTATTTGTCGGGTCCGTTCACTTTGCTGATTCGAGTTTGTAATTCGAGTTCAGATGTGATTTTATTTGAGAACTTTTTACTGTAGTAAAAAAGTTAGATGTGACTGTTTTTTAGAACTTTTTACTATAGCAAAATTCGAATCGGCGAAATGAACGGGACCGGAGGCTAAGAAAGCGTCATTTACCTAATTTTCCCTTTAGTTTACTTCTTCCTGCCACAAATATATATATATATATATATATATCTGTGTGTGTGTGTGTGTGTGTTTTTCAAGAGAATGAAGGAAATAACGGAGGAAAGATTTAACAACTGTGATGCAAACGGTGAGCTCTATGTCTAGCTTTCAACGTAAAAGCACTGTCACGCCCCAAACCGGAGTTAGCGACGTGCAGACTTGTTTAGAAACTTAAACCTGTTTAAGAGAGTAATTAGCAAGTAATGTTGCAAACATTTTATTTTTTTTTTCAAATCCAAAACATCCAGGTATTTCTAAACAAATCCCTGCATTCAAGAGAAATTTAATTTCAAGAACGGTGGTGGAATTTCCAACCAACCAGTTTAAAACCACGTCTCTGGTATCATGTCAGGAATTTCCACAGGTGTTTAGCATACATGAATATAAACATAAGTAAATGTGACATCAACCACAGTCTAGCAGTATTTAAGTTTACAATCCATAATCTCTTATACATGCCTTGAGATAAAAGATAAGAGGAAATACAACTCTTCGCTTCCCGAGATCAAGTCCACGTCACTGGTACTAGCTACCTACTCCTCGCGTCGCCTGGAGGGGTTTAATACATTTGAAAACAAGAAAGGTGAGCGAAAAGCCCAGTAGAATATGATTTTATAAAGCATTTAAAATAAATGTACTCATGGTCCGAAGATATACACCCGGAACCGATCATCTTTTTTAGAAAAAAAAAGAAATACTCACATAATATAATATGTCTATAAAATAAAAGTGTGCAGCTCATCATACCACTAAACAAGAAGCGGCAAAATGTCTGTCTAGTAAAAAGTGCAGAGCCATAGTTCCACTAAACAAGAAGTGGATCCGTACGGGTTTCGGGACCTACCCCCAAGGATGTGATCCCAACATCTCGATCTCTGAGGCCACCATGCATTGTATCATTCTTTAAAATATTTCATTTTAAGAAATGATACTCTTTAAAATCTCATTTCCAAAATCATTGGAAAACTTAATAGCATTCTCATGCTATTTCTTTAAAATCATTTTCTTTAAACATGTTTTGTTCTAAAATATTTTTATGGCCAAAATCATTTTAAATGAGGCTAACAAGGATATGAACAAGAATATCCTACCTCTCGGATGTCAAACCTGGGCTAGCCTTCAGTTCTCCTAGCCTCTGCTTTCCTTAAAGCCTTAATACTTGACCTTCTCCACTAGTTTTATCACAAAAGCAATATCTTAGTAAGTATTTCTCATTCCTAAAACGAATTAAGTTCAATCATGTTTAATTGTTTCCTATTAGTGTGCCTTGACTCAAATCCAAGTTTCACAATGATTTTACAATTCAGTTTGGGGGTTCTTTAAAAATTAGAATCCAATCTATAGGTTTGGTTTTCCTATTTAATTTCAGTTTTAAAAACAAGTTTCTAAAGAAATTTCGGCAGCATGCCGGCATAAATAGGAAAAATGTCAAACCTGCAATTCAAGTTCAATTTCAATATATATTCTCCAGAATCCATCAAAATCAGTTTCTAATCAATTAAACAAGTCCAATAACTGAAAACCCCCAAATTTCATTCAATTCCAACAATAACTGTTCAAACTCGAACCCTAACTCAAAATTATTCAAATCTAACCAAAAT